>NC_045963.1:15719067-15834067 GCF_010909765.2 Amblyraja radiata | reverse complement strand
AATCCATATTCAGAATTATTCTAATGCTTGTAACGATGCAATCAATTACATAATGTTACTAATTTCTTTTTATTCCTTCCCTCCAGGTTTTTCCTAGTTTTCTCTTTTATATTGTTCACTTTCACATTGTATTAACTAACCAGTATTGAAAGAAAGAGCTGAGTATCAATGTGAATGGTATTATGTCATTCCAATGACTGACCAACAAGAGGTATTTCGACACAACCAACATTATTTCTCCAGTGAAAAGTACCACTTGCAGTTTGACACAAAATCACCCACCAATTATCAGGCCACTCTCTGAAATTTAAATGAACGTATGATTTAATACAGAACAAACATAAAAGTTTTTAAAAGATAGACACAATTTATTATATCGAATTATATTATATATACTTATATTATAAATGTTATGAAGTTCAGAAAAACAATAAAATATTGCGCACAAAATGTAATACTGTGATTAGAAATACAGCTTACCTCTCTCACAGGACCTGCCCAGAAATCCAGTTCCCGAACAGTCACAAATATATCGGTTCCAGCCTTCTCTACAAATACCATTATTTCGACATGGGTCACTAAGGCACTGCTTTGGTACCTCCTTGGCACATGAAGGTTTCACTCCTGCCACATTTTGGACTTCAGCCATCCTTCGTACGTCTTTACTTTGTCCGTCAATGAACAAGTCTCTAATACATCCAACATAGCCATAGTTAAGAAGAGCCGTCCACACTTCTGTTGGAAAAATGAGGGCTGCTTTGTTCTCAGGAAGTCCACCCAGATATAGGTCATCATCCAGGTCCAGAATCTCACTCTCCCCATGTGCCATGTATGGTGAACGTTTGCTGTTTAAGGATATCGTTCCTGAAAAGAAAAGATAACATTGTCAAAGAATATGTTTTTATAACTGCTTATTTATGAAAATAGATATCATAATTTCAGATTCAGAACATCTATTTGTCATGTACCCCAAGAGGCAATGAAATTCCCTGCTGATACGAAGTTCACATCGTAAACAGTATACAAGCAGCAATGATAGATATGACAGGAAATACAACGATGTGTGCAAAACAGCAGAAAGGTGTAAGAAATCTTGTGCAATCTAAAATAGTGCAAAACAAAACTAAGGTTGTGTATAGCTAAATGAGGTAGATTTAAGAATAAGTATACTTGGCAGTACCTCCAAGAAGGGGGTGTGAAAGGTGATTGGTTCAGGAGTCTGTTGGTAGAAGGGAAGAAGCTATCCTTAAGTCTAGACATTCAGGATTTCAAGCTCTTGTATCATCTCCCAGGTGATAGAAGGGTGAAAAGGGGATGGCCAGGGTAGTAGGCATTCTTGAAGAATCTTCTAGCCTTCCTGATGTGGTGCACTGTGAAGGTGGATTAGATTGGAGGAAGTAACGAGCCTATGATGGACTGGGCTGTGTTCACCACTCTCTGCACGTTAAGACCACTCCCCTCAAAATACTTTCTATTTTGCACCTGTAGAAGTTTGAGGCAATCCTTTAGGATGTGCTAAATCATGCCAGAAACCCAATAAAGTAAATAGGCTTTTTATTTTTCAAGTAAACACCATGACACAAGGTCTCAATCTTAGTATTGAGGGTCGAGGTGGAGGAAATGGCATCACCAATTCTACCTGACTGATGTCTGCTGTTCAGTAAGTTCAGAAGCCAGATGCAGATGAAAGCCTCAAGACCAAGGTCCAGAAGTTTAGGGATGAGCTGCAGGTGAGAATTTGTTATTATGATGTTGAAGGCTGAGCTGTTGTCAATGAGTAGCATCCTGACATGGGTGTTCTTGTTGTAAAGGTAATTCTGGGCCGAATATAATGCAAACAAGATTTTGTCATCTATAGATCTATTTTTCATGTACACAAATTGCAATGGATCTAAATTGTCCAGAAGATGAACACAGATGTGAACTATTAACAATCTTTTAAAATTGGTCAATGTTAGAACTACAGGAAAGTAGTCATTGAGATAGACCACTTTAATTTTCTTGGGAACTGGGATAATGCAACTATTTAGTTCAGACATTATGCATTTTTGCTCATAATCAAAGTTAATTAAATCTAAAATTCCAGATATGCCACATCCCATGCCTATTTTCACTGACTGAAACAGTTTTGTCCAGTGGATTATCAGCTACTGCCACATTAATGATGGTTTGAAGGAACTGATTTGCAAAGAATCCTTGAAAAGATGTCTTTATAATATGTTTAGTGTGTAGTATTCTTACTTCATTGGTAAATTCAACCACAATTACCATTGCAGCTTATCAGATCTATCGGGTGGAGCACAATGAATCATTATGAACCTTCCCCAGTGTATATAGGGTATCAGGTGGGAATAATTGTAGATATCTACAGGATGTATCCACTAAGTGCTTTAGAGGTCCTCACATGGCTGACAGGAAAATCAAAGATTGTATTCAATCAAGAGGTTTATGTGTTTCTTGACTGGAGGGTGGAGAACACTGTTGACTTCAGAAAAGAAAGATCAGGAATTTGATCAAGAAAGGTAGGATAAAATTAATGAAACAAATATTCTAAGAGATATTTGCCCTTCTGAATGGGTGGTGAATCTTTGAATATTTGCATTTCTCAACTCAAGAGTGCTGTTAAGGCTCCATTTTTGATTTTGTTCAAAAGGGATAGGTAGGTTTCTGGACCAAGGGCAGCGGGAAAAAATATGGTGTTGAGTGTTTCAAGTATAGGAGAAAAACTACAACATTCTACTTTGTGAATGAAATTTAATAACCTCCTTGTACATTACTAATTAACACTTAAAAGATCATTGTAACATTTCCAAAAACAAGACACGTGTCAAGAACCCCTAAGAAAAAACAGTAATGTATTAGCTATTGCAACAAAATGTGAAATATTGCAATTTTGGAATCCTGGCATGGAAAGGTAATTTATGGGCCTGTCCCACTTAGGCTATTTTTAGGCGACAGCCGGCGACTAGACCCCCCTTCGACATAAAATTTGAAATATAATCATTACTTTAACAACAACAAAAAACAAAGTCAGCACAAGCGGCAACATACGTCACCTGGCGACAACCTACGTTAACCTGGCGACAACTACGACAGCACCTACATCAGGAGAAATCAAGCTACGCTCATTGGCATCAAAACCCATGCCGACTATCTCCGAAAATGTTTCAACTTGTTGAAAATCCAGCGGCGACCAGAAAGATGCTACGACTCTTTGGGCAACTAAGGAGACTACTCACGACCATACTGGTGACAGCCTAGTCGCCTGCAATCGCTTAAATAATTGCCTAAATGGGACTGGCCCATTACTGTTAAAAGCATGATCACAAAGAGAGTAGATGAGCATAGATGTTCTTTTGTTCCTTTTACATAAATTGTTAACATAATAAGGTGACTTTATAATATTGTCAGTTCACAAATACTAAAATATAACTAAACTTTGGGACATCATACTAGAACATCAGGGCAGCACAGTGACGTCACAATAGAGTTGTTGCCTTACAATACAGCACCGGAGACCCGGGTTTGATCTTGAAGTGCTGTCTGCACAGAGTTTGTACATTCCTCCTTTGACTGTGTGGATTTACTCTGGGAGCTCCGGTTTCCTCCCACATTCCAAAGATGTGCAGGTTTGTAGGTTAATTGCCTTCTACTGCCTTCTATTAATCGCCCTGAGTGTGTAGGATGCAAAAGTGGAATAATATAAAACTGGTGTATGAATGATCGTTGGTTGGCATGTACTTGGTGGGCGGAAGAGCCCGTTTCCCCACTGTATCTCCAAATTAAACTAAACCATTAATTTAACCTAAAATACCTTGGTAAGATGCAAAGAGTTTATCAAGGAACGAAGGTTATCAGCAAAAAAGCAAGTTGTAAAAGCTGCTCTCCTTGGGAAAATGAAGGTTAGGAGATGATTTAATGCAGGATTTTCAAGATGATATGAATTTTAATAGAATGAGGTGCTGAGTGCTCTCTTGTACATGCATGAAAGAGGCAATTAAACACACCTGAGCAATTACAAATGCCTGTGAAGCCATGTTTCCCAAATATTATGGTGCCCTAAAATGAGGGGACTCTGTATACACACAGATTATACACCATGTGGAAACCAAAATGTATAAAAATAGTATTTAATAGAATCTGACAGTGCACTTTAACCACATGTGATTTTTTTATATTACAAATCTCAAATTGTGGAGCACAGAGGCAAATAAATAAATGATGGGTCTTTGTCCCAAACATTATAGAGGGCACTGTAAACCTGAAGATTGTTCAATTTTCAAATAAAAAGCACAGATTTGGCTCAAAGCACCAGAACTCTTTCAAAGAGCCAGCTAAAGTACATTGGATTACATTTTTTTTCCTGTAGTATATGTTTCAATAATTATTTTATGAAATGAAAATGTAAATTATAATTACGTTACTTAATTGTTAAATGCACTTGACATTGCAGACATGACTGGATTTTATTTTACTTGAGACTAAATATTTTATTTGCATTTATACACTCTCACACATTCTCTGTTGATGTACTTTAGATAATGTTGTTACTGTTTTAATAAACAATGTATTTTTGCTTTGATATTTTTGAATAAAGTGGGCTTTCAATTCAAGATGCAATTATTGTTATGATTGTGGTGACTAATTGCGCTCCGAAGAGAGATTGACAGATCAGTATAATTGGTCGAGATTTATGATTGCATCATGTACCATGTGTGAATACTTGTCAGCTACTACTGTGACAGACATCAATAAAATATGTTTGTTGCTAATGGAAAGAGCCTGATTGAATCCAGCAGGCGGCATCTGGCCAGTCATGACCTAGATGATGAACTAAGCCTCTTTAAAGAAATTATATGACTGTTCAAAATGCGTATTTCACTTTGATATTTATTTTTGAGCCAAGGATACTCTGCTTTGTTCTTGATTTGAAATGTGGGTAAATATCTGAGGACCATGAGTTTGGCTGCACAATGCTCTCCATGACACCATAAGGCAATTAAACAGTTCTAGAGACATGTACAAACTGCCAAATGTTCTTTTCACGATTCTATTTACTTTGATAAAAATTATTTTATTCATTTTACACCACTTTGGAGAGAAGCCTTCAAGATGGAATTCTCAACTAGCTAGATTAATAATACATTATAATATCATCGTGATTCTCCGAAGGTCATATTTTCTGACTCCAATTAAATCTGTTACTTACAATCTTTCACTACAATAGACTGTTCAGCAGCATTCCTGATATTTAAATATTTGGTCAACCGTTTTCATGTGCCTGAAAATTTGAGATTTTTCTTTCCCAAATGTGCAAGTTCTGTTTTGTTCTAATGATCACTGGACAAAGTATCAGTCAAGAGGTGACATTTTAATCATAATGGCAATCAACAGACGAGAACTGTACTTTTTGTTGGAATTGTGACTGTTGGCTCGAATTATTAGGGTTGGGTGGCTGTGCAGATAGCTGTACAGTAAGAAACAGTTTTGTGCTCCACAATTCAGAATCCGTTATAAAGAGGGTTTAAACGAGGGTTTACTGTATTCATTTCCATAGGTGTGCAATAGGAGACTGGAAATCTGAACACTGCCCGTCTCCCGGGATGTTGTCTGTCCCGCAGAGCTAAAGGGCCTGTCCCACTTGGCCGTCATTTGCGCGTAATATACGTGACATAATTTACGCGTCACGGTGCGTGGTGACATAAACAGTGACGCACGGTCGCGCGCGGCGTCCCAGGATTTTGGGATGTACAAAATCTTTGCGTGCCATCTGCGTGACGCACAAATAACGGCCAAGTGGAACAGGCCATTTACTCCAGCATTTTGTGTGTCTCCATAATTCCAGAGCATAGTTTTTTATTTGCTGACAAGAGGTTGCCAGTGAATTCAGGCTTGCAACTACTGCCTTGACCCTACACTCTGCGATTTATTCCCAATTTCCCTCTGTATTTCCCTCCTTCTTTGAAGCATCCCTTAAGACCACTCAGCAAATTATGCTCATCTATATTTTAGTTGCTTCTTGTCATAATTATTCAGAAATTGTGGGGCATAATGGTTGCGTTAAATAATTTCACATACATGTTCTGTGAATATTGCCAATTTCCTGTCTCCTGCTACATTTGTTATATTTTCGATACATTCACAATTATTCTTGCTTTGCATATTCTGAGGATAATGAACCATTAAAGTTTTGCTGATGAACAAAACAAATCTAGAGTTTGAAGACTGAAAAAAAAAAGTCTGACCACAACTAATTAAAATACAAATTATTCACTGTGCATGCCAAATCTTCCGTTCCACAAGGCTTGATATTTAAAAAAAGTTGTTATTTCTAATTTTTCAACCTTGCGCGGCACATAGAACAGCTCTTGTATATCAAACCAATTGTAATGATCCTGCCTTTTCACGCTTCTAACAATCTCTGCTTGTCCATGTTTACATGGTGAGGCTGAACATTAATCAAAATGAGCACCATGTCAGTGTACATCCCCATATCAAGTTTCTGAAATCAGTATCAAGAGGCTTGGACAGTGTTTAGATTCAGGGACTGCTTGAAAGCTGCTTCAGATGTGTAAGCAACAAATAGATTACCCATTTTGTGAGGAGGAACAACTAGCTGGCATTTTCTTATGCATACCTATGTAAAATTTCTGCCTGACCTCAATGCCATATTGATGAAAAAAATATCCAAGATAATTTTTGTCTGGCTTTGCAAGGTCCCTTTATAAACTACATGTTGTGCCACTCAAAGGCAAGCAGCAACTTATGGTAATAAAGCAAGAGATGAAATGAATATTTTGAAGTCTGATAATATTAATAAGATGGAGGATATTAATATTTCTATCTTGTAAATAGCTAAAGAGTTACATTAACATAACTCAGCAAGAACCCACAGAATGTATCGAGGGATAGTTTAACAATAGGATTTGGTGACAGCTTTACACAACTGCCAGAGTGACAACCATGTTATTGATTTTCAAGTGTGTTTTTGCCTGAAACACTGCCATACATTTGTGAAATATTAGTTGAATTGTATCTAACATGGAACACTGCAATTCCATGTAAATAGGCAACAGAAACTTTAAAACACTTGATTTGTGATATCTGACCTTATCATGGTTTAAAGAGATCTCTTGGGAAATACAAAGCATTCTTCCACCTGTCAAAACTCTATAAATGGATAAGGCAGAGAAGAAAATCTGTAAAGAACTTTCTAGCTCAGACAAGGTAAGAATCTACTTTAATGCACCCTGAAAGCAATGTTTATGGCCAAAACTTTCTTCATCTCACACTCTTCGGTGAGACCTTAATCAGTTATCTCAAGAATTCACAAAATGTCACAAGCTACATCTGCAGGAATTGAGCTTCATCCACAGGAGTTACCCTGTGACTTGTTTTCAAAATCAATGGAATGACAGACGACTTTAAAAATAAAAATATTGTGTCAGCTTTTGGGAACATTTACTTGGTAAGAGACTTTTAAGGGACATTTAAGAGGCCTTTAGATAGGCACATGGATATGACGGGAATGAAGGGATATGAATCACGTGTATGCAGAGGAAGCAGGGAAGATTAGTTTAGCATGGCGTAGGATGTGACACGGACATAGAAACATAAACATAGAAAATAGATGCAGGAATCAGCTATTCGGCCCTTTGAGCCAGCACCACCATTCAATACGATCATGGCTGATCATCCAAAATCAGGACCCAGTTCCTTCTTTTTCCCCATATCACTTGATTCCATTAGCCCCAAGAGCTATTTCTAACTCTCTCTTGAGAACATCCAGTGAATTTGCCTCCACTGCCTTCTGTGGCAGAGAATTTAACAGATTCACAACTGTCTGGGTGAAAAAGTGTTTCCTCATATCAGTCCTAAATGGCCTACCCCTTATTCTTAAAATGTAATCCCTGGTTCTGGATTCCCCCAACATGCGAAACATTTTTCCTGCATCTAGCCTGACCAATCCCTTATGAATTTTATATGTTTCTATAAGATATCCTCTCATCCTTCTAAATTCCAGTGAATACTAGACTAAGTGGGACCCGTTGGGTCCCAGCATCACACAGGAGGGCTGGTCATCCAATGCAATATTCCACCTCTCCACCGATTCTAATATTGGTGGCCAGTTGGAGGGGGGGGGGCTTTCTGGAGCGCTAGTATGGGTGTTGTGGGCTGAAGGGACAGGTTTCCAGAGGACTAGTATGCAAATTGTGCGCCAAATGGATTCTTGGGCCGGCGTCAGTCAATCAAGCCTGTTATGCTGCCAACTCACTCACTCACGGCTGGTGGGCTGGTAGTTGACTCACGGCTAATCCTTGAAATTCTATTTCAAGCAGGGTATAAGGCCACCAAATTCAAGTGCAGTTTCTTACCACTTCTAGCAGGGTGCAAGGCCACCAAATTCAAGTGCAGTTTCATACCATTGGAAGTAGGGTGCAAAGCCACTAAAGACAGCGAGTCATGACTTCTCCCTCCTCCATCTTGCAGAGACTGAGCCACACCCACATTTCCGGGTTTTATAACCCCTCCCCTCCCCCCACCGGAAAAAGTGTGGCTTTCATGGAGTGATTGACAGGAGAGAGATTCTCAACATTTTTTTTAAAACTAATAACACTTTTATTTTTCATTGATGGGAAGAATTCTCTGCATCTGCTCAGCAGAGGGGGACTGAGTAAGATGGCTAAAAATCACAGCCGTTTTATCTAAAATCAATATACAGTGCAAACAGGAAGTAAGTGCATTTACAGTAGTGCCTTTTAACTTCAAGCCAAAGCACCCACGCCACCATTTGCAGTAAGTAATGCCTTTTAACTTCAAGCCATTGCATCCACGCCACCATTTGCAGTAAGTAGTGGCTTTCAACTTCATGCTACCATTTGCAGTAAGTGGTGCCTTTCAACTTCAAGCCAATGCACCCACGCCACCATTTGTAGTAAGTAGTGGCTTTCAACTTCAAACCACACCCAAGCCACCATTAGCAGTAAGAGGTGCCTTTCAACTTCACGTCAAAGCAACCAAGCCACCATTTGCAGTAAGTAGTGCCTTTCAACTTCAAGCCGCACCCAAGCCACCATTTGCAGTAAGTAGTACCTTTCAACATCAAGCCACATTTTGCAGTAAGTAGTGCCTTTCAACTTCAAGCCAATGCACCCACGCCCCCCATTTGCAGTAAGTAGTGCCTTTCAACTTCAAGCCACCATTTGCAGTAAGTAGTGCCTTTCAACTTCAAGCCACACCCAAGCCACCATTTACAGTAAGTAGTGCCTTTCAACTTCAAGCCAAAGCACCCAAGCCACCATTTGCAGTAAGTAGTGCCTTTCAACTTCAAGCCAAAGCAACCAAGCCACCATTTGCAGTAATAGTGCCTTTCAACTTCATGCTACCATTAGCAGTAAATAGTGCCTTTCAACTTCAAGCCAATGCACCCAAGGCACCATTTGCAGTAAGTAGTGCCTGTCAACCTCATGCTACCATTTGCAGTAAGTAGTGCCTTTCAACTTCAAGCCAAAGCTCCCAAGCCACCATTTGCAGTAAGTAGTGCATTTCAACTTCAAGCCAAAGCTCCCAAGCCACCATTTGCAGTAAGTAGTGCCTTTCAACTTAATGCCAAAGCACCCAAGCTACAATTTGCGGTAAGTAGTGTCTTTCAACTTCAAGCCACCATTTGCAGTAAGTAGTGCCTTTCAACTTAAAGCCAAAACACCCAAGCCTCCATTTGCAGTAAGTAGTGCCTTTCAACTTCAAGCCACACCCAAGCCATCATTTGCAGTAAGTAGTGCCTTTCAACTTCAAGCCACACCCAAGCCACCATTTGCAGTAAGTAGTGCCTTTCAACTTCAAGCCAAAGCAACCAAGCTACCATTTGCAGTAAGTAGTGCCTTTCAACTTCAAGCCAAAGCACCCAAGCCTCCATTTGCAGTAAGTAGTGCCTTTCAACTTCAAGTCAAAGCTCCCAAGCCACCATTTGCAGTAAGTAGTGCCTTTCAACTTCATGCCACCATTTGCAGTAAGTGGTGTCTTTCAACTCAAGCCACACCCAAGCCACCATTTGCAGTAAGTAGTGCCTTTCAACTTCAAGCCAAAGCAACCAAGCTACCATTTGCAGTAAGTAGTGCCTTTCAACTTCAAGCCAAAGCACCCAAGCCTCCATTTGCAGTAAGTAGTGCCTTTCAACTTCAAGTCAAAGCTCCCAAGCCACCATTTGCAGTAAGTAGTGCCTTTCAACTTCATGCCACCATTTGCAGTAAGTGGTGTCTTTCAACTCAAGCCACACCCAAGCCACCATTTGCAGTAAGTAGTGCCTTTCAACTTCAAGCCAAAGCAACCAAGCCACCATTTGCAGTAATAGTGCCTTTCAACTTCAAGCCAAAGCTCCCAAGCCACCATTTGCAGTAAGTAGCGCCTTTCAACCTCATGCCACCATTTGCAGTAAGTAGTGCCTTTCAATTTCAAGACACACCCAAGCCAAGTCAACCAGGGGAGGGGGAGGGGGAGGGGGGACGCTTTCTGGAGCGCTAGTATGAACCATTTTAGAACCAATAGACATTTTTTTTGCAAGCTTTAGAACCAATAGAATTTTTTTTGCAAGCTTGAGAACCAATAGACATTTTTGTTGCAAGCTTTAGAACCAATAGTCATTTTTTGCAAGCTTTAGAACCAATAGAGACACTTTTTGCAAGCTTTAGAACCAATAGACATTTTGTGAAAGCTTTAGAACCAATAGACATTTTTTTGCAAGCTTTAGAACCAATAGACACATTCTGCAAGCATTTTAGAACCACTAAGGGCACTTACATTTGAGTAGACATGTGTTCAGTGTTATTCACAGCTCAGAGAAACGTGACCCTCTGCCTTCCTCCATCTTGAAGAGGCTGTGTGGCACACCACTTCCTGGTTTTATAGTCCCTCCCCCCTGCCGCCAGCGGGGGCAGCAGAGAGAATGGGGAATTTTGTAAAAACATTAATATCTCTGTCATTTTTAATCGACTGGAAAAATCCTCGGCACACATGCGGCGGAGGGGGGCTCTGAGCAAGGTGGCCAAAAATGACGGCCGTAGGTGGCGGCGTTCTCTCGGAAATCGCAGCACAGATGGCCAAAACCGGTCAAGAACAGACTTTTAGTAATATAGAAAGACAGATAAGTCCTGTCGGTCAATTATTTCATTGTGGGCCAAAGGGCCTATTCCTGTGCTGTACTGTTCTATTTACTTTCATTAAGTGGTGCTGATGTTTGCAAGTGAATTGTGCTTCAGAAGAGTGGAATTGTTTGCAATGTGCCGTCACCAGCGGCAATGAGTAATGGAACATGCAAAGCCACCTGGGTGCAATGGATATCCTTGTACTCTCAGGACTGCTGCCACTTAAAAATACTTGAAAGCATTCTCATGCTGCTATTGACTGTCCACGAGAAGGAGATGAACAGTGATGCCTGACCAAACAATGCATCTGAGCGACTTTGTGCAACTGTGCACTGCTGGTTCACAGTGTCCCCAGTGAGCTTTAAAGGAACCTGCTATATAAAATATGAATAGTTGTGAGTTAACAGCTATTGGCAGTGTGGTACCTGTGGTGCTATTTGACTGCAGGTCGGCTTCTAGCACATTGCATAATACCATCATCGCATCCCTGCTGATTCAAAAGTGTCTGAAATCTCATAAATCCCAAGATGACTGAGATCCTGCTCAATTTAATAGCAGAACTTATTAACATAACTTTTATTCAGTTTTTTGCCCAGCACATGGTTAAACTGATAGAATTATGGGATCTCTAGCTGTTGAATGGAAAGGTCTGCAGCAGACAATTGGTCACAAAACAATGTAGCTCTTGGGGAGGGAATGGGACATGCGTTGGCGAGGTTGGATGAGAAACCTCATGAGGACCTTAGCAATTTATGGAAGTCGGGTACTCGGAAACAAGGGATAGAACACTTTGGACATGATTGGTTTGAGAGAGATGAAGAAAAAGTGAATCTAAAAAGTGAAAATAATTCGCAAGGAGGAAATTATTTGACCACAATAATTGAACCCGAGTATAATCGCCACAAGAAGGCAGGCAAATCCAAGAGGCTGTTGAGAAGTGTTGCCCAATCCTGTTAGTGAGGAGGCACTGAGATTGGCCAGTATTAATTGATGTTTTGAGGAGAGTACTCTTACATCTGATGACACAAAGGTTGTTGTTGAAAACAACTAACTGATAATTTAACAAACAGGTTGTCCCGAACCCAGATAAATCCTGTTCGTCTGACCATAATTGACATCCAAATGCAATGTATGTGAATATTATCATCGTAAGTTATCCAGGGTTTGGAAGACAGCACAATTGCATGCAATGCATCTGGCAGTGTAAAAATCATGGCAAGTGCATACACAACAGGTGCTTTATGACTTTTGATTTTTTAACACCTAGAACCAAAGAAACCTCACCCATCAAATTGCAAATCCATATAAATAAAAGTAGTGATTAGGGTATTACCATCTGAAATGTTGGCCTTTGTTAGAGTGATAATTTCAGATGTAAACTGACTGACCTAGTATGGCTTTTACATTCCTTATTTATTTCCACCAAAGAGCAAACATTGTAAAATTTTCCAACAGGAAAACTATTGTGCAGCTTGGCAGAAAGACTGGAACAGATAGAGAACTTGTCTCAACCATTATTCAAGCTCATAAATAGATCAAAGAAATAATATAAATGACAAGGAAAGATTGATGTTTCATGAACATCCATGAGCAAGCAGTCGAGTCAGACAAGGAGATTCAATGATTTTTATTTTTATGAGATGATCTAGGGAATCTAGGAAATGTCACTGTCAAGCTAGTTTGTTGATGGAAAAGATCTTGGAGTGGCTTGCTTGGAGCAAGATGGCAACTAATAACGTATGCAATCAGAGTACTGACAGACACACACACGCTGCCCAGATTGAAATTGATCTAATGGCTGTGACATTTGGGACTTGAGAGTTTCACCAGTAGACATATGGGAGATGTGTATGTACATATGCCCACTGACTACACATCCCTTGTGTAACTGAGATGAGTAATTTTCCAAGCCGAGATGGACTAAAATGGCTGACTCTGCACTTACACAAATATGATACACTGTCCAACAAATGTGTTGAGATGTATTTTATTTTCTTGGATGTCATTTTTGTCATAAAATATTTGAAACTGGGAATTCTATTCCTCTAGAAAAAAATGTCTGGCCATAATTATTTTTGAACATTGCAGCTAGAGATGAAAATATCAAAATATGTTTAGCACACACGCCTGTTGAAATTTCAACAGCTATTCTGCCATTTAATTAGAAAAACGTAGGGAGATTATGCATGTGAATTTATTTTGATTTATTGGAGCACCAGTTGTTTAGAGATACAGCACGGAAACAGGCCCTTTGGTACACCGAGTTTGCACTGACCAGCAATCACTCTGTACACTAAACACTATCCTAAACACAATTTACAATTTACAGAATCCAATTAACCTACAAACCTCTGCATCGTTGAAATGTGGGAGGAAACCAGTGCTCCCGGAGAAAACCTTTGCAGTCATGGGGAGAACGTACAAATTCTGTGCAGACAGCACACAGGATCGAACCAGGGGCTCTGATGCTATAAGGCAGCAACCCTACCGCTGTGCCAATGTGCAACTCAGAGTAAAGACTCTCCATAGTTTAGAAACTTTAAATCAGAATAATCATTAACAAATATAGAAAGGAATTAGGAGAAGCAAAACTTAATAATACAACAGCTTTAAGCTCGGCAGCTTTCATCAAAGTAGATATTTCTTAAATATTAATAAGGTATTAACATGCAAATTTATGACGTGCCATCCAAAACTAATATCTTGTGGCTTATTGTTACTGAATAAACATTAAAAGCATCTTAGACAACTGACATCTTTCACTTCTGTTTACCAGTAAACAATCCTATTTATGGTCTGCCTGTTATTGGAATAATTAATGCCACAATTTATACAACAAAAAATAAAATTGCAAAAGAAAACCATTGGATTTTTTTAAAGAGCAAATTGACAGCAATCAATATTCTGTACAAATATGCCAGGATTTCATCAAATGAAGAGAAAGCGTTTTGGAATATATGGCCTTATAGAATGGCACAGTAGCTTTAGTAGGAAATTGATTGTATATTTCATTTGTTAATCTGGACTTTGGATATTTATGATTACCCTTGAAATGGTGAAATTGTAAAATTGTGTATCATTCACAGATTAGGGTTGAACATGTGGGGAAAAAAACCTTCATGAATATAATAAAGGGAAGAATACCTTCTGCACTGAAAAGCTGCAATAAGAAGTTATGTCGAAATATTTTACAGGATCAAGTAATCACATACAAGACTTCACAATTGTGACTAGATAAAATGTTCAATTGGGATTTGGGAAGCATCAATGTTTTCACATTCATACAACCAAACTTACAGTAAATAGTTTAGGTCATGAAATATTATTCCTTGAATTATACTGCCAAAGCTCAGTTAGGCAACTTGGTTAACATGGACGAGTTGGCCTGAAGGGCTTGTTTCCCTGATGTATAACTCTGGGACTCAATGACTCCAAGTGTAGGTGCACCTTATGTGGTACAAAGGGATGAAGAATGTTTTTCTTCAACTTCTCACATAGGTTTTAGCGGGGCTGTTAAAAATCATTTTATTCCATCGCTGATTGCTGCCAACAACTTTATTTTTTATCCTGGCCTTGCATTAATAGCTTATAAAGCTAATATTAAGCACAATGTTTACAAATTCTAACTTTGATCTATCTAATGAGATTACATTCAGTTTCCCTATTTGCGTATTATTCATTTATTAGTGATGCTTTGCCATGTGTAAAGCAGATTGAAGAGTTAGGTGCAACTTAAAAAGTGGATCATTGAATAATCTTAAACAAATGGTTAATTTTCTTCCATCATGTTGTGCAGCATGATATTGTTACAAGCTACTTTACACAATTGTTATTCCTAAATAAATCAGACTCACTTTCTTCTGACTTTCTGGGTAGACTCGGGCATTAGCTATACGACTAGAAATCATGAACAACTACCCTTGGCTAAAGTCAACTACTTTTATATTTTTTGTTAATATATGCACAAATACTAAGATGCACATATTAAATTTGCATAATTTCCCTATTTTTTTCCAAGGGTTGCTTCGTCCACACTGCCTGGTTTTAGCTGTTCAACTTGCTTTTAATGCCTGCTCTATCATCTGTTAGATAAATTACAAACCCAACTGAACATATTTGTTTTTTTTAAATACAAGAATTATGGAAACACTTCCAAGTAGGAATGTCCTGTCAACTGCAGACAGATGTCACTTAGCCTAGATATAGCTGCCATAATTTTGACTAAAGGTCTTGGTGTAAAAATTGCACAGTGATACAATCCAAGCAGTAATTCCACAACCATAACAATGGTGACCTCTACATTTAACACATTCACCGAGGCCAATGGCTTTCCAGTGCAGTGCAGAGGTTTAGAATGTAACTATGGCAAGATATGCAACATTTTAGACACATGTAAAGAGAGGCATTATCAACTTTTCAATGAATTTCGATTTCCACCAATTCTGCACCTTTTTCCAAATGCCAGCTCTATCCACAGTTTTTTTCCCTTAATTTAATGCCTTCACCTGCCTTTGGACTTACCCGCAAATACTATGTTGTGTATCACACATCTGTCTCACAGGAACTTTAGGCTGGTGTTTTTAAAATAGGGTGGACAGAGGTTTCATCCACAAACTCAACATCAGAAACACTTGAAAAATGTCAAAACCAAAGTGCAATACCTCAATGTTTTTTGATTTCTATTCCCCACTCACAATTTATTTTGTGGTCTTAGAAGAATAAGGGATAATAGAAAGTCATACCTGATCGTCCATCTCTCTGAAAATCCACGTGATACCAGTCCCCATCGTTCACTTTTCTTTGAGTGGCTTTTGTTTTAATAGCACCAGATCCCATATCTAGCAGAAGGTATAAGTGTCCATCTAGCATTTCAATGGCAAAAAAGTCCACCTTTACTATTCGTGGATTTTTAGCATCTTTTTGGTGTCGTGGCTTGCCATGGCTAAAAAGGATCAGTCCATTTGGCTCAGTGGTGCGGAAGTCAAAAGAGATCGATCCTGTCTTTTTAGCATTCCACTTTGGTAGCGATATATATGACTCGGGGGTTTCAAATGTGATTGGGTCAAGTGTTGCAACATTCTCACATTTGAATGCCACCATTCCATGAATCTTCATCTTGCGATCACCTTGCTTTGCAAGTCGTGATAATTCCAAACGGACATCATTGTTTTTATAAACAACCTACAAGTGAAATAGCAATGTTAATGAATGCATGAATTCTTCAAAAAACTAATTTCAAACAATCAAACTTATCAATAAACCATGAGAGTAAAGATTAAGAAACATGTGCACTGACAGCAGAAAAAGCAATGATTATAAAATATGAGAATAATAGTCAACCGGGATATCATTAATGCAATGATTTCCCATTTTGCAACATCAACTCTAAAAAAGGAATCCGTTATTAACTTCAACACCCTTATGAATTACCCACAGATTGCACGACTTAAAGGCCTGTCCCACCGGCATGCGATTGGATGCATCTAGCGCGACCAAACGGAAGCGGAGTTTGCGCTAAGTTCGCAGTAAGTACGCGGTAAGTACGCGGTACGAACGCGCAAAGTTCGCTCGTGACGTAAGTTACGTCAAACTCACCAATCAGCTGGGCAGGAGGCGGGCCGACTGAATTTGGATGTCGCACGGCGTCGGGCGGTGACCTCATCGCGCAACGCCATGCGCTAGGCGTACGCCGTCAAGACGCTGCATACGACATCAAGACGCTGCATAAGCCGTCGAGACGCTGAGTACGCCCTCAATGTGCCTGCGGGCCGACAGGCCGTTGGCGTGCAGAATTTTCGGACAGTGCAAGATTTTTGGAGCCCCGCGCGATGTCGGGACCAGCCCCGCACAACTCCATACGCCTCCGCCGATCGAAGTGGAACCGGCCCCGCACGGCCGTACGCCTCAAGCGACCACGTTTGGTCGTGCTAGATGCATGCATTCGCATGCTGGTGGGACAGGCCCTTTATTGACCACAGAGAATGTAAATTGAATTTCAATTGAGATGTAAAACAGAGATGTTCACTGGATAAAGGGTGGGTAGGGAAGGAGCGAGACTTACATTCTGCTAATAAATGTTGGAAGTGATCAAGATTGCCCCAATGGAAAGGCATTGAACATGTTGTAAAATTGAATTACTGATCATTACAATACAATCATTTATATTGGAGGGCCAGCCAGAGGTGCTGTAGAAGGGAGCAGGGAGTGAGAATAAGGCCAAAAATAATACCCCAGATCAAATGTCACCTCTTTGTAGATGAGATACAGGAACAAAATCATTATCTTTTGGTTGATATTCAAAAGGTCCTCAGAAAAAGTGTCCTGCCTGGCAGGCTTTTGAAAAGAAGAGGCATCTAACTCTATTCAAGAGGGTAGACAAAACTGCTAGAGAAATTCAGCGGGTGAGACAGCATCTATGGAGCGAAGGAATAGGCAACGTTTTGGGTCGAGACCCTTCTTCAGTCTGACCCAAAACGTCTCGACCCGAAACGTTGCTTATTCCTTCGCTCCATAGATGCTGCCTCACCCGCTGAATTTCTCCAGCTATTATGTCTACCTTCGTTTTTTCTAGCATCTGCAGTTCTTTCTTAAACTATTCAAGAGGGAGTTAGATATAGATCTTAAGTCTAACAGAATCAAGGGATATGGGGAGAAAGCAGGAACGGGGTACTGATTTTAGATGATCAGCCATGATCATATTGAATGGTGGTGCTAGCTCGAAGGGCCAAATGGCCTACTCCTGCACCTATTTTGTATGTTTCTGTTTCTATTTACACTGAATGCCAGTTTATTTTCCCCTAAGAATTCCATATATTCCCGATGAAGTTCAAAGGCATGTTGACTGTGGCCATGCAGTATACCTAGTTATTTTTCTCTCTTGAGAGAATTCAGATTTTGATAAAATCAGCAGTAAACCTCCACATGAATGTTCTAAGATATGAGATAAATCAGTGAGATAATTTGTTTTGTTAGCAATTCTTACTTGCAGGCAAATCTTCCAATCCTTCCTTCCATTTTTTCATGGAAATATCACCAGGTGTGGAACTTCCAGATTTTAGTTTAGTTTAGTTTAGATTACAGCACAAAAACAGGCCCTTCGGCCCACCGGGTCCGCACCGACCAGCGATCCCCACACATTAACACTATCCTCTCACATGAACACACTAGGGACAATTTACAATTTTACCAAGCCAATTAACCTATAAACCTATACGTCTTTGGCGTGTGGGAGGAAACCACAGCACCCGGAGAAAACCCACGCGGTCACGGGGAGAACGTACAAACTCCGTACAGACAAGCACCCATAGTCAGGATCGAACCCGGGTCTCTGGCGCTGTAAAGCAGCAATTCTACCGCTGCACCACAGTACCATCCAGATTCTAGCCAAAACTTTAAAATTTAATATTGTATTAAGAGCAATGTGTATTAATTTAGGTGATGAGGAAATGGGGTAGGGCTGGGATGTGAGATGTACAATATTTAAGACCTCTGCTTTCATGCAGAGGAGACACCAAGGATGCACAATGCTCTCGGGACTCAATCAAAATGCTGGTTAGTGGCAGAAGACTCAAGCAGTTGCCATGGCATTCCTGTTACACAGTAAATAGGTAAAAGATTTATCTTTTTTTCCATCAGCACACATAGACACTGTTTATCCATTTTGATATCATATTCTCTGAGGTATTTTATACAGAGAAAACGTTGTTGAGAATAATAATGGTCATGAAATGAGGTAGATAATGAAAATCTCTTCCTTCCAGAGAAATAATAACTAATATTGATGGCAAAGGTTGTTGAAGACCAGAAGTATTGCAAGTTCCCAAATATTTTCATAGCCTTTCCAGTCATTTATTTTCTCACCAATATCTGAGGTACTTGAGGGTGGATGGGTGGGGGAAATAGGTTACAGTGACAGATGCTGCCTGTCCCGCTGAGTTACTCCAGCATTTTGTGTCTACCTTAGATGATTCACACATTCAGGTTAAGGATGTGACATTCTTACAGTGAGTCCAAGCCGCGGCAAGATTGTAGTCATGTTATTTTGCTTGCTCAACAAAAAAAGAGAAGTATTCCAACTAGATGAAGGCTGTGAAGTTAGTGGTTCACTTTATTGTCACAAATACCTAGGTACAGTGAACGTCCTTTTTTTGCATTCAATTGAGCACAAATGTTATTATACACAAGCACAATCTTACCTGAGCACAGTAGTGTAAGAATGGTAAATTGCATAGAGGCAGTAAATAAGAATCCCCACATTACATGCACCATTTACAACCTTTAGCATCTGGGATAACGTATGAACCAACATTTGTGATTTTGAATGAACTGCTTCATTAAAACAAGTCTGGAATGTCTTTGTCTCATGGCCAGCATCAAATGTGACAGCCAAGCCCAATGAAGACTTTCTCAAAGGAGAATACTACCATAGTGGTGGGATTACATTACGGGTTAGTCAAGTCAAGTCAAATTTATTGTCATATGCACAAGTACAGTGAGAAACAGGTACAATGAAAATCTTGTTTGCAGCAACATCACGTTCATATAAAGTAGCTGGTGGTGTGCTACTTCAAGCTTCTGTACATCCTGCCAAAGGTTAGGTCGGTGGGGGCGCTGCAAGCCAGCAGCCCTGCCAGCAGCGTGTTCATTTTTTCAATTTTTTTTGTTTTTTTTGTGTGCTTTAATGTATGGTCTTAATGTTTCTCTGTGTGTCTTGTGTGGGTGGTGGTGTGGGGGGGTTAGGGGGAAACCGCTTTGGTCGCCTCCTCCATGGAGAGGCAACTTTTTCTATGTTGCCTCCCCCGTGGCCTAACATCGAGGATCGGTGCGGCCTTTCCCGGTGACGCGCTCGAGGCTTCAGTCGCGGGCGCAGCGTGGACTCTCGTCGTGGAGCAGAGCTTCAGCCACAGCCACGGCGTCCTGGGCCTGGGATCCCTTGTTGGGGACCCGGGAGGAGAAGAGCTCTGACGGATGGCCCACGGCCTACTTCTACCGAGGGCGCAGCGTGGACTTGCCATCTGGAGCGGGGTCCCTCGCCGGGTAGCCCTGGAGGGGAGCTTCGACCGCCGGCCCTGCGGTCTGCGATGCTTCCGGCTACGGCGCAGCGGGAACTTTAAATCTTCGACCGCCGGTCTGCGGCCTACACCAACTTGAAGCCGCGGTCTCCGGTGGGGAAGCACCGTTTCAGGACTTACCTGGACTTTTACCTGTCTTCTCATCTGGACGCCCACAGCAGCGGCTGCGGCGGGTTGAGGTCCCGACCACGGAGGAAAATGGAGGAGCACTGGCCAAATTTTGTGCCTTCCACCACAGTGATGAATGCTGTGGTGGTTGTTTATGTTCATTTCATATTGTGTTTTTGTGTGTTCTTTTTCATTGTACCGCTGCTGGCAAATTCATTTCACTTTATATGCAAGTGACAAATAAAACTGATTGATTGAGGTAGAATGGAGTAGGATGGCCCAGGTGATGGGGATCCTTGATTATAGATGCTGCCGTTGTCTGGCAGTACCTCACATTGATGCTTTCAATGATGCGGAGGTCTGTGTACGTGATGTACAGGGCTGTGTTGACCATTTTCTGCAGCATTTTATGATTCCGTACCAGGCCACAACACAGTCAGCCAGTCTACTTTCTACAGTAAATCTGCAGAAGCTTGTTGTAGTATTTGTTAACATGCTGACTCTCTTCAAAAGTCTAAGAAATCAGAGATCCTGGCACACTTTCTTCAAGTTCATTTCCATGTGCTAAGCACAGGATAGGTCATCCAAGATATTAATGCCAAGCAATTTGAGCTGCTAACTCCCTCCACCGCTCATCCACCAATGAAAACTGGTACATGGTCTCCTGATTTCCCCTTTCCAAAATTAACATTGGTTCCTTGGTCTTGTTGATGTTGAGAGAAGGGTTGTTGTTGTGGGCCCACTCAACCAGGTGCTCTATCTCTCCTCAGCGATACAGGATCGAGATTGGACAGCTACTGTTATGCTAGTGCACCAGAATACAAGTTCCTGCCTCCCAGGCTGATGAATTGTTAAGGTTGCTTTTCGACCAGCCTGTACTATGCTGAAGGATGGAATTGACCTGCAGTTGTCTGGGGAGCTGCACATGCCAGGCATCTGACGGTCTCATAGGAGGCAGTTTCATGCTCCCCAAGCAGAAGCTCCAGATACGCAGCCAGCAGAAGCGCCCAGAATCAATTTGCATAGATGGAGGGCGGGCAGCCTAGTGGGATTGGCTTGTGGCATCCCAAGAACTGACTAAAACGTCATCTGGCACTGATCTTCATGTTGTGCGATGAGATTAGAGTAGATAATAAGAACAGTAAACGTAGAAAGTAAAATGCTGTGATCATATGAATTTCTTCTAATAAAGGAGAATGAACACTTACTTTTAACAGGGCTGGAAAGGGAGCATTTACATCAGGGTTACTCCCACAGTTAGATAATTTGCCATTTCATTATCAAGCAGTGCTAAAACATTACTGGTGCACATATGCTTCTGGAAAGATAGTATAAAATAATTACCATTTGTAGAAGTGTGCAGAAGGAGGTCCTGGGAGAGATTACAAAGGTAGACTCCGATAAATAGATAAGATTACTTTATAGATAATTTGAAGTCTGGTGGTTTTTTAAGCTGTCTTTCAGAAGACCAATGAGCCACTGCAGTTCTGATACACTTCTGATTCCAAAGAAACTGGGACCACTGCCTCAAGTTTCAACATGCACAGATCACAATACGGAAACTAGACCATATTACAAACACCTTTCTATTAAAAGCTGAGTCTCA
Source organism: Amblyraja radiata (assembly GCF_010909765.2). Taxonomy (NCBI): domain Eukaryota; kingdom Metazoa; phylum Chordata; class Chondrichthyes; order Rajiformes; family Rajidae; genus Amblyraja; species Amblyraja radiata. The sequence goes on along the minus strand of NC_045963.1, from coordinate 15,812,141 downwards.
CGTTGCGAGTTGACACAAGAGGTACCCCGAGTGAAAGACTCGTGGTTGTGTACAAGATTGCAAGTGTATGATCAAGAGTTTAACCGAGTTCCCACGGGTATGACAAGTTTGCCATTTACTTGTCATTTCTGCGATGTTCCAAGTTCGTCTCCCGAGTTACTCTTGAGCCAATCCTGATTGAAGGTTTGTTTTAATAAGCAACAGTGTTGTGTTTTAATAAGCAACAGTGTTAAAGAAGACCTCTCCATCCTGTGGCTTCATTAATCTGTCTGGGGTGACATGGCTCTTGGGTTAGGCTGGGATCATTCTCTGCGGGGTGATCTTAGTGCGGGAGACAAGTGTAGGAGAGGTGTACTGACTGTGTGGGCAAACACTTTGGAAGTGATTTCCCACCATTCTCAAAAGCCGCTGTGTCTCCCTGTCCCTGGGATAGCAGGGGGCGATCAAATAGCACAATACCCCACTCCCCCTCCACGCCAACACGAAGGGCAATGATCCCAAGGCTTTAGCGTCAGGAACAGCGGGCAGGCGACAATCACCTGCCATAACGCGAGAGAGATCATGCACTGTTGTAGGTCTCCTTTGCACGTCGGTGTTTCTGTCTTTCTCCACTCATTGTTGGCCCTATCTGTCACCACCCCCCACCTACACCCCTCTGCTTCCCGGCCATGTGTGTGACCCCTTCCCTCCCCTCTCCAGCCCATTGCACCGGGCGCGGGGGCTTTGCACTGTCTTCACGTCGGCGATGCCAGCAGGTCAGTGCCAGTCGCTCCCTTCAGTTTCCCAGGGGGTCGGGACGGGACTGGAGTTGGGAGGGAAAGGTGGGGGGTTGGGGGGGGGGGGGGGGGATGGGTGGGTTAGGTGAGCAGGAGAGTGGGGGTGTTTGCAGTTGCAGAGGGAGGGGGCAAGGGCGGTACAGTTCCCAGTCTCAGCTCCTGTCCAGGGGGTGGCCGGAGACGTCAGGACCAATGGGACACCGACCCCCAGGCTCACCAGGACCACTGCAAGCATGGAGAACCCAGAGACCCACAGCCAGCAGCAACTTCAGCCCAGCTCCGCACCAACTCCAGAGGAACCCGCTCCCCGATGGGCCGCTACGGCGACAAGTGGCAGTTCGCCCACAGCCCGAGCTGCGCCCCCTCATCCTCCACCCCAAGAACATGACGGCGTGCCCGCTGACTCCCATCCCCCAGAGTGGCCCTGGACCGGGTGGGGGGGAAGGGAGTCAGCGGGCACGCCGGCTCTTGACTATTTTCTGCATTTCATCATAAAATGTTCGTGTTATTAAAAAACAGTAATGTCTATCCTGTCATGAGTAATGTGTGAGCCTGCAGTCCTTCACCCCGTAGGGGCAGAAGCTGATGGTGTGCAAGGTATGTCTTGTTCTTGGTTCCTCTGGAGTTGGAGCGGGGCTGGGCTGGAGTTGCTGTTGGCTGTGGGTCTCTGGGTTCTCCGTGCTTGCAGTGGGCCTGGTGGGCCTGGGGGTCGGTGTCCCGTTGGTCCTGATGTCTCCGGCCACCCCTCTGGACAGGAGCTGAGACTGGGAACTGTACCGCCCTTGCCCCCTCCCTCTGCAAACAACCCCACTCTCCTGCTCACCTAACCCACCCATCCCCCCCCCCACCCCCACCCCCACCCCCACCTTTCCCTCCCAACTCCAGTCCCGTCCCGACCCCCTGGGAAACTGAAGGGAGCGGCTGTCCTGGGGCGACTGGCACTGACCTGCTGGCATCGCCGACGTGAAGACAGTGCAAAGCCCCCGCGCCGGTGCAATGGGCGGGGAGCTGGAGAGAAATGTTTAAACATGCTTGATTTTTTGCAAGAGTTGACAAGTTTCACGAGTACCTGCCGTTAGCGCCACGAGTCTCTAAGTTGCGTCCACAAGTTCCATACGTTAATCGTACGTTATTACCACGAGTTTTAACTCGGGGTACCTCTTGTGTCAACTCGCAACGTGAGACTCAGCTATTAAGCAGTGAAAATATCTCAAGTTCAAGAGTCAGGGCTCTCACTTAACTTTTTTTCCCTGTTGCCAGCAGGGCAACCTCGGCAGCTTTTTAGGTTGCCAAATCACAGTTTAGGTGGTCATTTAAGACGGCTTGCATGATGTGTGCGATAATGCGCTCGGACGAAGTACGTAGTTACCAGTCAGAATTATGGTCAATGCAGCATTCTCATATTATTTCTGCTTCAAATAAAGTCACAAACTAAACATATTCACCAATCAAGACATGATATATGCCACAATGACATGCAGCAAAATTACAATACAGTATCTCATCCCTTTTACACGTTGCAATGAATGCAATTTCTATTATCTCTTTCCACTTCCAAACAAAAATATGGTTATTCAGCATATGATCAACCTCGGTGAGACCAAGTGCAGGCTTGGCGATCGCTTCGCACAACACCTCCACTCAGTTCGCAATAACCAACCTGATCTCCCGGTGGCTCAGCACTTCAACTCCTCCTCCCATTCCGAATCCGACCTTTCTGTCCTGGGCCTCCTCCATGGCCAGAGTGAGGCCCACTGCAAATTGGAGGAACAGCACCTCATATTTTGCATGGGCAGTTTACACCACAGCGGTGTGAACATTGGCTTCTCCAATTTCAGGTAGTCCTTGCTTTCTCCCTCCTTCCGCTCCCCTTCCCAGCTCTCCCACAGCCCACTGTCTCCGCCTCTTCCTTTCTTTTTCCCGCCCCCCACCCCTCCCGACATCAGTCTGAAGAAGGGTCTCGACCCGAAACGTCGCCTATTTCCTTCGCTCCTTAGATGCTGCCTCACCTGCTGAGTTTCTCCAGCATTTTCGTCTACCCATTCACACAAGTTCTGTTATCCCACTTTCCTCACCAACTCCCTGCACATTAGGGGCAATTTTACAGAGACAAGTTAACCTACAAAGCCAATGCGTCTTTGGGATGTGGGAGGAAACCCACATGCTTGCAGGGAGAATGTGCAAATTCAACATAGACAGTGCCCGAGAACAGGATCGAACACAGATCCCTGGCTTGTGAGGCAGCAGGTCCACCAGCTGTGCCACTATATTTTATTTTCCAACACACAAAAAATTATACGTTGATAACTTTGGTTACTAAAAAAAAGAAACTATCCATTTTCAGTCTTAAATCTCTAAGTGACGCTATGTCACCTTTTACAGCTACTGTATGTTTTAATTCAGTTCAAGGCTATTGGGGCAGTACATTGGCCATAAAGTTGCTGCCTAAAATTGCCAGTGACCTGGAATTGATCCTGAATATGGCTGCTGCCTGTATGGAGTTTTGTTTTCTCGATTATAACATTGTTTACAGAGTACTATGTTTACATATTCTGTTGTGCTACCACAAGTAAGGATTTCATTGTTCTAACTGGGACGTGAGAGAATAAAACACTCTTGACTTACGTCGCTGATGTGTGGGATAGAACTAGAGTACGGGTGATCGGTGGTCGGCGTGGACTCGGTGGGCAGAAGGGCCTGTCTTCACGCTGTATCTTACTAAAAACTAAATTAAACTAAAAACACTAAAACCAGGGGAAATGTAAAGAAGGGTTTCTACCCGAAACGTCACCCAAATTGTTCTATCCAGAGAAGCTGGATGCTCCATGGAGTCCCCCCCCACAATTAAAGCATGGCATAGTCTTCACCCTACCATAGGTACCAACCAGATGCAACTAAATTTAAGGTAGCTTTTTTTTCTCCCAAGAACCCTTTTTTGCTTAAGTCCAAGTCAAGAGTCAAGAGAGTTTTGTTGTCATGTGTCCCAGATAGGACAATGAAATTCTTGCTTGCTGCAGCACAACAGAATATGTAAACATAATACAGAACAGGAGATAAAGGTTCAGTGTGTCTATATACTATAGAACATATATATACACAATAAATAAACAGATAAAATGCAATAGGCTGTTATTTTTCAGAGTTTGGAGTTTGGTGGTGGTGGGTCCATCAATTTAAATTCCATTTTGAATATTTTTGGAGGATCAGGAAACCAAGAATCAAGAGTTACTCCAGGGAGTTACTGCAGCTCCAGGGAGTGATTCTGCGTTGTTTTTCAGCGGTTGCGGTGAGGCAGCAACCGGACAGCAATGGCGGCCAGAGCTCCGACAATACAAAGGGAGGGAGAAAGTGGCCGACGCCGACCAGTTGCCGTGGCAGTGTGCATGCGCACAACCACGGCCGATGATGTGCTCGGCAGCCGGCCGTGCCGAGCAAAGATCTTATAGCGGAGCAGACTGTAAGTTGCCATTGGCACCCGGGTAACCGCTAATCTCGAGCCCTGAGAGTGTTTAAGTTTCATACGTGTTGGTCCAGAACAATGAAATTATTACTTGCCGCAGATTTACAGGCACATGAACGCAACACAACAAATAACTATACAATAGATTATCAATTATTCTACGTAAATCAGACCGACACCGCAAGCCAGAGTATGCTGTGAAATCTTAAAATGGTAAAATCCATTGTCGTTGAGTGATACGACTATGTGATAAGACATTGTGATATGATAGGATTGTGGTTAAGGTAATGCAGGGTGGTTCAAGAACCCAGGAAGAAACTGTACTTGAATTGGAGATAGTGGTTCTCAGGCTTTTGTACCTTCATCCCGGTGGTAGCAGTGAGATAAAAGGGTGGCCAGGGGGACGTGGGCGTTTGATGATATTATCTGATGAAGCGCTTCCTGTTAATCCCTTCCATGGTGGAGATATTAACAGGAGTGATGGATCAGGCAATGTTTACTACTTTTACAGCCTTCATTCTTGAGCCGTCTAATTACCATCTCAGCAGATGAACCAGGCTGAGATGCACCTGATCAATATATTCCCCACTGTACATTAGTTAAAGTTTGATACAGCATTCGGTGACATGCTGAATCTCCTGAAACTTCATGGCAAGGAGAGGCTTTGATGAGTGTTGTTTGTGATTGCATCAATGTTCTGGGTCAGGACAGGGAGATGCACCTGCCTTCTTTGCTGTTCAGCTTATGAAAACAGGTGCATGGTCCCTCAGCTATCCCTTTCTGAAGGCAATCATCAGCTCCTTAGTTTTGTAAACATAGAGAGCAAGATGAATGCTCTTGTATCACTCAACTAGATTATCGATCGATCTCCTCTACTCTCGATTGGGATTTCCCATTATGCATCCAAACATGGTAGTATTGTCTGCAAATGTATAGTGGACATTGAGGCTACATGGCATTCAAAAAATGTTCAGACCCCTTCACTTTTTCCACATTTTGTTACTTTGCAGCCTTATTCTAAAACTGACTAAATTCATTTTTAAAAATCATCAATCTACACACAATATCCCATTATAAAAGCGAAAACAGGTATTTAGAAATGTTTGCAAAGTAATTAAAAATAAATAACTGAAATATCACATTTACATAAGTATTCAGACCCTTTGCTCAGTACTTTGTTGAGGCACCTTTGGCAACGATTATAGCCTCCGTTCTTCTTGGGTATGACACTAGAAGCGTGGCACACCTGTATTTGGGTAATTTCTCCCATTCCTCTCTGCAGATCCTCTCAAGCTCTGTCAGGTTGGATGGGGAGCATCGATGCACAGCTATTTTCAGGTCCGTCCAGAGATGTTCGATCGGGCTCAAGTTCAGGCTCTGGCTCGGCCACTCAAGGACATTCACAGACTTGTCACAAAGCCACTCCTGCGTTGTCTTGGCTGTGTGCTTAGGGTCGTTGTCCAGTTGGAAGGTGAACTTCAAGAGTTCAAGAGAGTTTATTGTCATGTGTCCCTGATAGGACAATGAAATTCTTGCTTTGCTTCAGCACAACATAACATAATAGGCATTGACTACAAAACACATGAATAAATAAACTGATAAAGTGCAAATAACAAATAATGGGTTATTAATGTTCAGAGTTTTGTCCGAGCCAGGTTTAATAGCCTGATGGCTGTGGGGAAGTAGCTATTCCTGAACCTGGTCGTTGCAGTCTTCAGGCTCCTGTACCTTCTACCTGAAGGTAGCAGGGAGATGAGTGTGTGGCCAGGATGGTGTGGGTCTTTTATGATACTGCCAGTGTTTTTGAGGCAGCGACTGCGATAAATCCCCTCGATGGAAGGAAGGTCAGAGCCGATGATGGACTGGGCAGTGTTTACTACTTTTTGTAGTCTCTTCCTCTCCAGGGCACTCAAGTTGCCGAACCAAGCCACGATGCAACCGGTCAGCATGCTCTCTACTGTGCACCTGTAGAAGTTAGAGAGAGTCCTCCTTGACAAACCGACTCTCCGTAATCTTCTCAGGAAATAGAGGCGCTGATGAGCTTTCTTGATGATTGCATTAGTGTTCTCGGACCAGGAAAGATCTTCAGAGATGTGCACGCCCAGGAATTTGAAGCTCTTGACCCTTTCAACCATTGACCCGTTGATATAAACGGGACTGTGGGTTCCCATCCTACTCCTTCCAAAGTCCACAATCAGTTCCTTGGTTTTGCTGGTGTTGAGGGCCAGGTTATTGTGCTGGCACCATATGGACAGTCGCTCGATCTCTCTTCTATACTCTGACTCATCCCCTTCAGTGATACCTCCCACAACAGTGGTGTCGTCAGCGAACTTGATGATGGAGTTCCCACTATGACCGGCTACGCAGTCATGAGTATATGAGTACAGCAGGGGGCTGAGCACGCAGCCTTGAGGTGCTCCCATGCTGATTGTTATTGAGGCTGACACATTTCCACCAATACGAACAGACTGTGGTCTGTGGATGAGGATGTCGAGGATCCAATTGTAGAGGGCTGCGCAGATACCCAGTTCTGCGAGTTTGGTAACCAGCTTGGAGGGGATGATTGTGTTAAATGCCAATCTTCCGCCCCAGTCTGAGGTCCAGAATACTCTGGAGCAGGTTTTCATCAAGGATCTCTCTGTACTTTGCTCTGTTCATCTTTCCCTCGATACTGACTAGTCTCCCAGTTCCTGCCGCTGAAAAACATCCCCACAGCATGATGCTGGCACCAACATGCTTCACCGTAAGTATGGTATTGGCCAGCTGATGAGCGGTGCCTGGTTTCCTCCAGACATGATGCTTGACATTCAGGCCAAAGAGTTCAATCTTGGTTTCATCAGACCAGAGAATCTTGCTCAGGTGCCTTTTGGCAAACTCCAAGCAGGCTGTCATGTGTCTTTTACTGAGGAGTGGCTTCCGTCTGGCCACTCTACCATAAAGACCTGATTGGTGAAGTGCCGCAGATATAGTTGTCCTTCTGGAAGGTTCCCCCATCTCCACAGAGGAAATCTGGAGCTCTGTCAGAGTGACCATTGGGTTCTTGGCCACCTCCCTGACCAAGGCCCTTCTCCCCCGATTGCTCAGTTTGGCCGGGCGGCCAGCTCTATGAAGAGTCCTGGTGGTTCCAAAGTTCTTCCATTTTAGAATGACGGAGGCCACTGTGCTCTTTGGGACCTACAATGCTGCAGAAATTGTTTTATACCCTTCCCCAGATCTGTGTCTCGACACAATCCTGTCTCGGAGGTCTCCGGGCAAATTCCTTTGTCTTCATGGCTTGGTTTCTGCTCTGACATACACTGTCAACTGTGGGACCTTATATAGACAAGTGTGTGCCTTTCCAAATCATGTCCAATCAATTTAATTCACCACTGGTGGACTCCAATCAAGTTGTAGAAACATCTCAAGGATAATTAATGGAAACAGGATGAACCAAAGCTCAATTTTGAATGTCACTTGTATAAATGTAATATTTCAGTATTTCCTTTTTAATTACTTTGCAAAAATTTCTATACACCTGTTTTCACTTTTTAATTCATAACAAGAGAATTTCAGTATAGGAGTAGAGAGGTTCTTCTGCAGTTGTATAGGGCTCTGGTGAGACCACATCTGGAGTATTGTGTCCAGTTTTGGTCTCCTATTTTGAGGAAGGACATCCTTGTGATTGAGGCAGTGCAGCGTAGGTTCATGAGATTGATCCCTGGGATGGTGGGACTGTCATATGAGGAAAGATTGAAAAGATTAGGCTTGTATTCACCGGAGTTTAGAAGGATGAGGGGGAATCTTATAGAAACATATAAAATTATAAATGGACTGTACAAGTTAGATGCAGGAAAAATGTCCCTTTCGTTGGGCGAGTCAAGAACCAGGGGCCACAGTCTTAGAATAAAGGGGAGGTCATTTAAGACTGAGGTGAGAAAAAACCTTTTCTCCCAGAGAGTTGTGAATTTATTGAATTCCCTGCCACAGAGGGCAGTGGAGGCCAAATCACTGGATGGATTTAAGAGAGAGTTATTATTAAAGCTTTATTTCAGACACAGGTCCATATAACACATCAAACAGTACAAAGAATTACAAAGATACATTAAAAAATTGCATATTAGCCTAAAATATATATAAGCTATTGCACCAATGCCGTCTTAGCCTAGAAGTGAATCTATAGCAGCTTTTCAGAGGGCTGACTAGGGCTTCAATTATGTGGTTCTCTGATTTGTCCAGGCGACACATAAAACTAAACATCAGCTGTCTTAAGAGTGCCTCACAGGTTGGCACTCTAGTGGACACAAACAATTGACTGGCACTATGCCACCTAGGGACACGAAGTAGCAACCTCATTGCATCATTGTATGCAACCTTAAGCCTCTGCATACTCTTAGATAGAGCTCTTGGGGCTAGTGGAGTGAAGGGATATGGGGAGAAGGCAGGCATGGGTTATTGATTGGGGACGATCAGCCATGATCACAATGAATGGCGATGATGGCTCGAAGGGCCGAATGGCCTCCTCCTGCACCTATTTTATATGTTTCTATGTTTCTATTATGGGGTATTGCGTGTAGATTGATGATTTAAAAAAAAAGAATTTAATCTCTTTTAGAAAAAGGTTGTAACATAACAAAATGTGGAAAAAGTTAAGGGGGCTGAATGCACTGTATATCTGGCTGTACAGCCATGGGTGGAGAAAGAGTGTAGCAGGCAGCTGAGCACACAGCCTTGAGATGCCCCTGTGCCGATAGTCAGTGCGGAAGAGGTGTTGCCAATTTGTACTGACTGAAATCTGCCGATGAGGAAATCCAGGATCCAATTGCATAGGGAGAAGCAGTGATATAGTTCCCCAAGTTTAATGATGAGTTTGGAAGGGATGATTGTATTGAACGCTGACGTGTAATCAAGGTACAACAGACTTTTAGTTTAGAGATACTGTGCAGTGCAGAAACAGGTCCTTCGGCCCACCAGGTCCGCACTGACCAGCGATCCCAGCACACTAAAGGGCCTGTCCCACTTGGCCGTCATTTGCGCCTCATTTACGCGTCATATGTAAAATAGGTCGACGTGTTGTTATGTACGACATCGCGCGCAAATCATGCGTCAGCACAGCCGTCTGGTGCGCGTGGCGTAATTAGAATACCCTGCGATGCGCGACGACGCATGGTTACGGACGTTGACACACAGTGACGTAACTATGCGTCACCACGCGATACAAGTGTGATGTCGGAACGCCAACGTGCGACGCCAATGTGTCAGCGTGCAAACGCGATACATCACGCAGGTGGTGCACGAGGATTTTGTTACACTACGAAAACCTGCAGTGCCGCTCGACACCACGCGCCTCCGCATGCGATTCCACGCCTCACCATGTGCAATGCGTGCGTCACCCACGTGTCACGACACGTCGACCTATTTTACATGACGCGTAAATGAGGCGCAAATGACGGCCAAGTGGGACAGGCCCTTAACGTTACCTTACACACACACGGGACAATTTACATTTATACCAAACCAACTAACCTAATTGGTGCGGAACTTACAAACTCCATGCAGACAAGCACCCGTAGTCAGGATCGAACCCAGGTCTCTGCTGCAGTAAGGCAGTAGCTCTACCTCGACGCCACCGTGCCATAGCCACATGTTCCTATTGTCTGACATACATGTTCCTGTTGCATAATGGTCCTGGGCAGAGGAGCGAGCCAGCGAGATTGCATCCACTGTCGATTTGTTGTGACAGCAGGCAAACTGAAATGGGACCAGGTCAGTGCAAAGGTAGGTGTTGATCTGTGCAGCAACCAACCTCTCAAAGCCCTTCACCACATCGCATGTGAGTGACGTCAGTGGGGAGTCTTTGAGTAATGGCACCAGTATTATGGATGACCTCTTTAACACGTTGATTTTTTTTTCTCTGTTCTCTACAGGTGGTATATACTTTGTTTTGATTCCTTTCTGCTGGTCTTGATAGGACAACAAATGATGGAATGGTACATTGCCACCCATAAAGCATGGCTATATCCTCCTTTAGATCTCATGGAGGATGCACAATTTGCAGAAAATCTTCCGCTAGGAAAGGAAACTTCTACATTATACAAGTTACATACAAAGTGATAGCAATCCATTCCGTTAGGAAGATGTAGTAGCAAGAAGCCCAGCTGACTGGGGATCCTGTAAATCTGAAATAAAAATAGAAAATGCTTGAAATTGTTAGCAGGTCAGGACATTTCTGTGGGAAGAGAAAAAGTGTTTCAGATCAGAGGCCATTTGTCAGAACGCATTGTTAATCAGACATCATAACACATGACAGAAGATGCGACCTGAACTGCTCTGTTTTCCCCACTGTTTTCTGGTTTTAGTGAGCAGAAGGAAACTATAATGCCCAAGGGGTTCATCTCCACACTTTGGGGAACTAAACAGAAATAAAACTGACCAATTATGGTTGAGCCTTGCTTTATTGCCAAATCAGATTAATTCCCCAACGTTTCTGTTGTGATAATTACTGGATGAATGTGCACTGATGTAACATCATGGATTCCCAATGGTTGCTTCAAGTGTGCAACCAGAAAACAATTGAATCTATATGTCAATTTCACAGCCAGAACTCCTCAGCCATTTGACATTGGCTGGTATATTTTTGTTGACCTCTGATGTTGCTCATTAGGTGAAATGCATCCTTCTCAAGCAAACCTCCTCACTAAAGATCTATTTGGCTGTAAAAAACTCTGTTGGTGGAATGTTATAGATTTCAAGATGAATTCATCTTATGAGCAGCCAGAGACAAGTGCAGTTCTGCCCATTTGGAAAATTGGTGAAAAATTATGATTTTTTAAATCAGTAATATCAGTAATCAGGGCTTAATTTTTTCCAACATTTACAGTTTCTCACAGAAGTATATGTTACCTGCCACAAAAATAGAATGTGAATGCAGCTTCATGGAGAGTCACTCGAGAGCCACCATCCTGTACTTAACATTTAATTCATTTTATTTGCAATTTAACAATAAAGTCAATGGACATAAAGGGAATAAGACAGGGAACACTGTGATTTGCTAAAACAGCACTCTGGAACTAAATAAATCTAGAATAATATTGAAGTAATGAAACTTTATAGAAATACGAGAATTAATTGACTACTATGTAAACTTTGACGAAAGCCAACTTTACCATACAGCATTTATGAAAACCCAAATTGTTAACTAATCAAATTTTTACAATTTACTTAGATTTCAATAAACCAATTGGCATTATACTTAGACTTAATTCCTCCTACACTGTTGAGTGCATTGGGCATCAAGCTTTCGCCACTCTGTTCAGTCATGTGCAACATCTTCCACCCTCGATAGGTCAGCGTCCCGGGCTTCCAAATCATTCTGGAATGTTCGCCTCCATGTGAGTTTTGGTCGGCCCCTTTTCCTTCTTCCGTCACGATGCCATGTCATTGATATCTTTGGTGCACGTTCTGGTGACATTCTGAGTACATGTCCTGCAAATTTCATCCTGAATCCCTCTATGTCCTGGTTGAGAGGCTTTGTGCAGTTTCCTCGTTTGTGATGTGGTCTCTGTAGCTCGTCTTCAGGATCTTCCTCAAGCAGTGTTGTTGGAATGCATCCAATTTCTTTTTCATCTTCACATTGATTTTCCATGTCTCACTGGCATAGAGGGCTGTAGGGAGGACTACGGACTAGAAGAGCTTGACTTTTAGCATATTGGATATCCCGCCACTAGACCATATTGGCTGCATTCTTCTGAAGACTGATGCAGCTTTACCAATTCGGGAGTAGATGTCGACCTCTACATCTACATCTGCTGTGAACACACTGCCAAGTTAGGTAAATCTTGTGGCGTTTTCCACAGGTTCCCCATTGATTATTGGTTGGTCTATTGGCTGCTGGTCTCCAGTCTGCATGGTCTTAGCCTTCTGGCAGCTGATGTTTATCAATGTAATTGGCATTACATACCGATAAATAGCTTATGACTTAGCCATTGCAAATGGCTTAGAAGTCAGACTATGCAAATTAGCACAAACATTTTTAAACCATTTTCCAACAACTAATAATAATACCAAAAATTAAAGGTTTTATGGCTTTCATGTTATGTCACATGAAAGTCATACATGAAGTCATGTTACAGCATATCCATTAGTCCATGAATGGATAATGGACATTTTGGACGGAGTAGGAAAGGCAATTTATTTCTAAAAACTTAACATTAGTTTAATATTTTCAAGGAAATGTTTCAATACAATTAATATAAACTGTATTGTTTATCTTATTTTAATTATTTTAATACACCTGTTAGATACATTTAAAAGCTTGAACATTCATCTCAGCTTTAACAACAGCCAAAGCTTCACTCCAGGAAATGCTTTCTATCAAAGCAGGTCAGTGTCATTTTTGGGTTGGGAATTCTGGATGATAGCACCAAGGCGACCCTACTGCTGAGATTTTACTACCTGATGCAAGGTACATAGGGCTTTTAAGATTAGAACTCCACATCCTCTCCAAAATGAGTGCAGTAAGCAGGGACTGAGAGCAGCGATTGGTATAGCATTAAAGAAAAATCCAAAGCATTGGCATCTGGTTAAGCAACATGTCAATTTAAAAATTAATCATTTTTAAAACACTCAAGGTACCCAGCTTTCATACCTTCACAAATGTTTCCATGCACCAAATTTATGATATAGCTTGTTTCAACATTTTTACACTTCTTGGATAGCATGCAGAACTATATTTTGATACACATGACAGATTCAGTTTTACAGCTGAAAGCAGTTGGCATCCTTGAGTAACCGCTATGATGTCTAAAAAGGAAGGTGGACACTACTAGTGGAACCGCCTATTGGGAGCGGCTGTGTGGGGTGAGGCTGAGTTGAGGTGAAGTGTCGTGTGGAGGGTTTAGTTCAAGCGTCTCCTGTAGAATGGAAGTGTGAGGGTTTGGGTAGAGACAGGGTAAAACAAATCAAACTTTATTCAGGATTAAAAAATATGTACAGAACAAGAACTGTGGAAAATTCCTCCGACATTCTCCGCGGCTGCACATACATTCCTTAGAGTTGTAATTGGTAGTGTTCCCAAAAACCATAATTATACTCGGCACCAATGGCACTCATGTGGCCTCCTGGGGTGATATCCCATCCCTCTGGCATCTCCATCATACATGCCCTCACCCCCAACATCGAACAGAAGAAGAAATCTAGATTTGTGGAAGGTGAGTGCGAGGCTTTGGCTCAAGAGGCTAAGGAGAATAAGGTGCTCCTTAAGGTAATGAGAACCTTATCCTCCCGTAGAGAGTTATGGCGGGACAAGGTACAGTCTGTCTTTTTTTTCCCTCCTTTCCTGTATCTTCCTTGCTGCAGTGCAGTAATGTTGGCTCTCAGGGCAATGGTAGCACCGCCCGCAGGATGTGGGAAGTCATGGAAACTTCCAGTGTCCCTGCGGGAGGTGTGTCCATCTGCAGCTCCTTGTAGATAATGTTGAAACATTAGGGCTCCCAGAACAAGGGGTCACAGTTTAAGGATAAGGGGGAAATCTTTTAGGACCGAGATGAGGAAAACATTTTTTACACAGAGAGTGGTGAATCTCTGGAATTCTCTGCCACAGAAGGTAGTTGAGGCCAGTTCGTTGGCTATATTTAAGAGGGAGTTAGATGTGGCCCTTGTGGCTAAAGGGATCAGGGGGTATGGAGAGAAGGCAGGTACAGGATACTGAGTTGGATGATCAGCCATGATCATATTGAATGGCGGTGCAGGCTCAAAGGGCCGAATGGCCTACTCCTGCATCTATTTTCTATGTTTCTATGTTGAGGAAATGGAACAGCAGCCGCGCGACGTCAGGCTCATCCGGGACTCGAAGGATGTCATTGATAGGAATTACACATAAGGTATGGGCAGAAAGTAGATGGGTGACTACCAGGAAAGGGAGTAAGCAGTGTGTGTGTGCGGGTACCCCTTGGGGTCATTCATCTCAAAAACAGTACCCTTTGGATACTGGTGGTGGGGGAGGGAAGGGAAAGGGAGTGCAGCACCTGCCAAGACTCTGCCATTGTGCCTGGCTCCGAGGTACAGCAAGGAAGGCTGAAGACAGGCAGAACCACAATGATAGGGGGCTTATTAGTTAGGGAATAGACAGGATATTCAGTGGCAGTAATGAGACTCCAGAATGGTCTGCACTCTTTCCAGCTTTACAAGTGATGTCGAATATTCTGAAAATTATCAGAAAGAAGAGCAGTTTGCAACATGTTTAACCCAAGAGCTTAAATTCTGGGAAAGCATGATGGAAAACGAGGCCCACAGTGGAAGAAACTTAAGGATTTTACGATAGGTGATAAATAGATTTATCATGCTATGTAGATTCCACAACATAGCGAGCCTCAGTTAAAATAAACATTGGGAGTTGTAAACTAAGCCAAGGGCAATACAACTGATCTGGATATAGTGTCATTTATTGCATCCATTTGTTAGACAAATGGGAGAGTGGTTTTGTAATAACAAAGAACGGAAGGTTATAGATAATTAAGGGAAAACAAAAATGAAAGGCTACAGAGACATTGATCAATGAAGAATTATATTAATAATGTAAAATCCACGTAACTATTGTGTTATGGAAATATAAAAATGCAATGGGTGCTGTGAATCTCAGAGTGTTTCCCTGAGCATATGTGCAAGGCCTTGAATAACACAACACAAAATGCTGGAGTAACTCAGCAGGACAGGCAGCAACCCTGGAGAAAAGGAGTGGGCGACGTTTCGGTCTGATCCGGTCTGAAGAAGGGTCTCAACCCGAAATGTCACCCATTCCTTCTCTCCAGAGATGCTACCTGTCCCACTGAGTTACTCCAGCAGTTTGTGTCCATCTTTGGTTAAAACCAACATCTGCAGTTCCTTCCGACACACCTTAAATAAAGTAACTGGTTTGTGGAACTCACCACTGTGCTTCAAGCTATTCTTTGTGTCTGTTCCTATCCGAGCCATAATTGAGAGGGCAACTAGGCCCAATGTGGAAGACAGATTCAAGGTACTGGTGTATCGTAAAATTCCTTCCAATTCCTTCCAATTCTTTCCTATATCAGGATCACCAAACTGAACACAATACTTCAAACATTTTGTACAATTGTAACATAACATCCAAACTTCTATACTCTGTACCCTAACAGATGATCCCAAATGTACCAAAAGTCTTCTTGATCACCCTATCTACCTGCATCTCTTCCAACCTCATCTATTGCATCCGCTGCTCTAGATGTCAGCTGATCTACATTGGTGAGACCAAGCGTAGGCTTGGCGATCGTTTCGCCGAACACCTCCGCTCGGTCCGCCTTAACCAACCTGACCTCCCGGTGGCTCAGCACTTCAACTCCCCCTCCCATTCCGAATCCGACCTCCCTGTCCTGGGCCTCCTCCATGGCCAGAGTGAGCACCACCGGAAATTGGAGGAACAGCACCTCATATTCCGCTTGAGCAGTCTGCAGCCTAGTGGTATAAACATTGAATTTTCCCAATTCTGGTAGCCCTCACTGTCTCCTCCCCTTCTCAGCTTTCCCTCAGCCCTCGGGCTCCTCCTCTTCCTTTTCCCTTTCTTCTCCCTCCCCCGCACCCTTCATCAGTCTGAAGAAGGGCTTTGGCCCGAAACGTTGCCTATTTCCTTCGCTCCATAGATGCTGCTGCACCCGCTGAGTTTCTCCAGCATTTTTGTCTACCTTCGATTTTCCAGCATCTGCAGTTCCTTCTTAAATACCTGCGATAGGGAAATAGGCATGTGCAATCCTAGATCCCTCTGCTCCACAACACTCTCCATGGCCCTGCCATTCACTGTGTTGGTCCTGCCATTGTTTGACTTTCCAAAATGCAACACTTTGTTCTTATCTACATTAAACTCCATTAATCCTTCCTCAGCTCACTTGCCCAACTGATCAAGACCCTGCTCTAATTTTAACTAACCATCTTTGCTGTCTCTAATACCACCCACATTAGTGTAATCTGCAATCTTACAGCTCATGCCTTCGACATTCTCATCCAAATTGTTGATATAAATTATAAAAGGTAACAGGCACAGTACTGATCCTTGAGGTATACCACTAGTCACAGACCTCCAGTCAGAAAAGCAGTCTTCTCTGCTTCCTTCCAAGAAACCAATTCTCTATCCAGTTGGCTACCCCTCCCTGCATCTCAGGAGATCTAACCTTCCTGACCAGCCTATTATGCTGAACTTTATCAAATGAAGGCATACCAATATCCTGGAGGCCAGGTTTGTTAGTGCTACTCGGGAGGGTCTAGATAGATAGGCAGGGGGTGGGAGATAATGCAAGGTGTAATGAAGGTGATGTAAGCTATTACAGTAGGCAGGGTAAGTAGGAGCATGGCAGGGAGCAAGGGAGGATTGTTGGATTGAGTTGCATTCATTTCAATGCAAGAGACCAAATGGGTAAGATCATAAGATCATCAGTGATAGGACAAGAATCTGGCCATTCGGCCCATCAAGTCTACTCGGCCATCGAATCATAGTTGATCTATTTCTCCCTCCTAATCCAATTTTCCTACCTTCTCACCATAATCCCTGACAGCCATGCTAATCAAGAATCCATCTATCTCTGCCTTAAAAATATCCACTGACTTTGCCTCCACAGCCGTCTGTGGCAAAGAATTAAGAAATTCCTCCTCATCTCCTTCGTAAAAGAATATCCTTTAATTCTGAGGCTATGACCTCAAGTCCTAGACCATCCCACTAGTGGAAACATCCTCTCCACATCCACTCTATCCAAGCCTTTCACTATTCATTTTGTTTCAATGGGGTATCAATGAGGTCTCCCTTCATTCTTCTAAACTCCAGCGTGTACAAGCCCAGTGCCGTCAAACGCTCATCATATGTAAGGTAAGGTGGTTGAACTCAGTGTGTGGATAGGTATGTGCGATGAGCACGTTACAGCCATTACATAAACCTGGGCAAGGGAGGAACAGAACTGGTAGCTTAATGTTCCAGGGTACAGGTGTGAAAGACAAGATAGAGGTGTGGATAAAAGAAGAGGGGGAGTTGCTTTATTAATTAAGGAGAACATCACAGCAGAAGTCCAAGATAACATTACTGATGGTTCGTCCAGTGAGGCTATTTGTGTGGAACTGACAAATGAAAAGGGGATGATCATTTTGATAGTAGTGAACAACAGGCCCCCAAATAGGCAACGGAAATAAGATGTTTCAATATACCAGGAGATTGCAGGTAACTGCAATACTGTTGAGCTCCTGCAAGTAAGAATTTCATTGTTCTCTCTGGGATATATGACAATAAAACACTCCTGACTCACAGGATTGTCAGAGTTGGATATTTTAACTTTCCAATATAGTCTGGGACTGCCGTAATGCCAAGTGCGTACACGGGGAGGAATTTGTCAAACGTGTTCAGGAAAGTTGCCTTAGGCTATATGTAGAAGGCCCTGCAATGAAGAGGACAAAGCTTAACCTACACTTAAGCCAGGACAAGTAACAAGTGTCAGCGGGCAAGCCTTATGGCACCAACGACCACAGTTCTGTTAGCTTTGATAATTATGGATAGGGTCAGGGAAGACCCATAAGTTAAAGTATGAAGGTAGACACAAAATGCTGGACTAACTCAGCGGGTCAGGAAGCATCTCTGGAGAGAAGGAATGGGTGACATTTCGGGTCGAGACCCTTCTTCAGACTGATGTCAGGGGAGGGGGCGGGACAAAGATAGAATGTAGTCGGAGACAGTAAGACTAGTGGGAGAACTGGGAAGGGGGAGGGGGATAGAGAGAGAAAGCAAGGGTTAGTTGAAGTTAGAGAAGTTAATGTTCATACCGCTGGGGTGTAAACTACTCATGTGAAATATGCGGTGTTGTTCCTCCAATTTGCACTGGGCCTCACTCTGACAATGGAGGAGGCCCAGGACTGAAAGGTCAGATTGGGAATGGGAGGGGGAGTTGAAGTGCTGAGCCTCCGGGAATCGGGGCAAGGCTGGTATTAGATGGCAACTTGCTAAAATTGATTGGAATAGGATGTTTGTGGGTAAAAGTATATCCGGAAGTAGGGTGTTTTTAAAATGAGTGATGAGTGAAAGGTAAGGCAGATAGGAATAAGGAACTCTAGATGATGAGAGAAAATGAGGCCACTCACAGGAAAAAGGCATAGGCCAGGTATAGGCAACAGGGACCAAGGGTATCCCGGGTGGAGTTTTGGGGGACTGAGGAGCATACTGAATGAAATCAGGAGGGCAAAAAGGGGGGCAGCAGATACCTCTGGCAGATACAATTAAGAAGAATCAAAAGAGATTTTATTTACAATATTAAGGGAGAATAGGGCCCTTCAGAAACTAAAGTGGTTATCACTGTGTGGAACCGCAGAAGGTGGGCAATGTCTTTAATATTTCTCCTCTGTTGTTACCATTGAGAAAAACCATGAAGCCGAGGGAGCTTGGGACAGTTAATGGAGATGTCTTGTAGACAATCCATTTGATGGCCGTGGAGTCACTAGAAGTTTCAGGGCATATCATTGTAGATAAACCTCCCAAGCCTGATCAGGTGTATCCAAGGATGCTGTGGGAAGCTCGAAAGGAAATTGCGTAAGTCCTGGCTGAGAAATACAAGTCATCATTAGACACGGGTAAGGTGCCGGATGATTGGAAAGTGGATAATGTTGTGCTTCTATCTAAGAAGGGCTACAAGGAAAAACCTGGAAACTATAGACCAGTAAGCCTAACATCTGTGCTAGGTAGGTTACTAGAGAGGATTCTAAGAGATAAATACATATGTATTTGGATAGACAGAGCTGATGAGGGATAGGCGTCATGGTTTTGTGTGTGGGAGATCTTGTCTCACAAATTTGATTGAGTTTTTCGAAGAAGCAACCAAAAAGGTTGATAAGAGCAAGGCCGTAAATGTTGCCTATGTGGACTTCAGTGCAGCCTTAGATAATTTACCACTGCTCTGAAAGATTACATCGCACAGGTTCCAGAGAGAACCTGTGCAACTGGAGAGCTGATTAAAGAGAGGATGGTGGTGGAAGGGCTTTTTTTTTGTTGCACCGGAACCCTGTGACACTTGGTATGTCTCAGGGATTGGTGCTGGGCCCATTGCTGTCTGTGGTTTATATCAATGATTTGGTTGAGAATGTAAAAAGCATGATTCATAAGTTTGAAGATAACACTAAAGTAGCTGGTATTGTGAACGGTGAAGATGGAAATCACAGCAGGCACTTGATCAGCTGGGTAAGTGGGCTGTGGAATGGCTGATATTTAATGCGGATAAGTGTGAGGTGTTGCATTTTGTAAAGTCAAACTAGGGTATGAACTTCACAGTGAATGGTAGGACCCTGTGGCCTGTTGTAGAGGAGAGGAATCTAGGAATACTGGTATAGACAGTGCATTCAGAAAGTATTCAGACCCCTTCACATTTTCCATATTTTATTACGTTACATCCTTATTCTAAAATTGATTAAATTATTATGTTTTATCATCAATCTACACACAATACCCCATAATAAAAAAGCAAAAACAGGTGTTTAGAAATGTTTGCAAAATAATTAAAAAGAAATAACTAAAATATCACATTTACATAAGTATTCAGACCCTTTACTCAGTACTTTGTTGAGGCACCTTTGGCAGCGATTACAGCCTCAAGTCTTCTAGGGTATGATGCTACAAGCTTGGCACACATGTATTTGGGTAATTTCTCCCAATTTTCTCTGCAGATCCTCTCAAGGATGGGGAGCGTCGATACATAGCTATTTTCAGGTCACTCCAGAGATGTTCAATCAGGTTCAAGTCCGGGCTCTGGCTGGGCCACTCAAGGACATTCACAGATTTGTCACGAAGCTACTCCTGCATTGTCTTGGCTGTGTGCTTAGGGTCAATGTCCTGATGGAAGGTGAACCTCCGCCCTAGTCTGAGGTCCAGAACGCTCTGGAGCTGGTTTTCATCAAGGATCTCTGTACTTTGCTCCGTTCATCTTTCCCTCAATCCTGACTAGTCTCCCAGTTCCTGCCGCTGAAAAACATCCCCACAGCATGATGCTGCCACCACCATGCTTCACCGTAGGTATGGTATTGGCCAGGTGATGAGCGGTGCCTGATTTCCTCCAGATGTGACGCTTGGCATTCAGGCCAAAGAGTTCAATCTGGGTTTCATCAAACCTGAAAATCTTGTTTCTCATGCATTTTGGCAAACTCCAAGTGGGCTGTCATGTGCATTTCACTCAGGAGTGGCTTCTGTCTGGCCACTCTACCATAAAGGTCCGATTGGTGGAGTGCTGCAGATATAGTTATCCTTCTGGAAGATTCTCCCATCTCCACAGAGGAACTCTGGAGCTCAGTCAGAGCAACCATCGACTTCTTGGTCACCTCCCTGACCAAGGCCCTTCTCCCCCGAATGCTCAGTTTGGCCAGGCAGCCAGCTCGAAGAAGAGTCCTGGTGGTTTCAATGTACTTCGATTTAAGAATGACTGAGGTTCCCCAGATCTATGTCTCGACCCCATCCTGTCTCGGAGGTCTTAGGACAATTCGTTTGTCTTCATGGCTTAGTATTTGCTCCGGCATGCACTGTGGGACCTTATATAGACAGGTGTGTGCCTTTCCAAATCATGTCCAATCAATTTAATTTACCACTGGTGGACTCCAATCAAGTTGTAGAAACATCGCAAGGATAATTAATGGAAACAGGATGAACCTAAGCTCAAGTTTGAATGTCATAGCAAAGGATCTGAATACTTATGTAAATGTGATACTTCAGTTATTTCTTTTTAATTACTTTGCAAACATTTCTAAACACCTGTATTGTGTGTAGATTGATGATAAACATAAAATAATAATCCATTTTTGATAAGGTTGTAACGTAACAACATGTGGAAAAAGTGAAGGGGTCTGAATACTTTCTGAATGCACCGTAGTTCACTGAAAGGGGAACCACAGGTAGATAGGGTGGTCAAGAAAGATGTTGGTACATTGGGGACCATCAGTCAGGGTCTTGAGTATACAAGTTATGTTACAATTGTACAATAGATTGACAAGGCCACATTTGGAGAACTAGACTAATGAGATCCAGAAGGTAACTTTCTCAAATGACCAGAAGAAATCCTGGCTCTTCCCAACCCTGACCTCCACCCTCACTTAATTCCCAAGAAATGATTGGCAAACTGGACTGAAATGTGTGAAAGCTCCTAGAGAAGTCAGCAATATTATTAAGTAATGCCAGCAGTCAAATCAGCTAGCACAAGCAACCCATGGGAACAATCCCCAAGAGTAAGCCATGAAATCAAAGGTTGCTATTCGTAATGCAAAATAAAATAAGATTTTTCTATATGTTACAGAATAAATCATGATTTACATTGTTTTAAATCAGCTCATTGGCTAATTTTCTACTTCACTTTCTCAAGCATAAAACTCCTTCTATATTCGACGGACCAGAGATACAGTATGTGCTTCACATAAACTAGGTGGTTTGCAATCTTACGGAAGAGGTGACAATGGAAAAATGCAATGGAATGGGATGGGGATTGCAAACTTGGGATATTTTACCATGTAAAGGAAGCTTTAAAATGTAAATTATTCACCTTATTAACCTTACACTTAAAGCCTGTGATGCAACCTCTCCATTCACATTATTATTCATACCGACTGGGCGGCACAATGGCGCAGTGGTAGAGTTGCTGCCTTACAGCGCTTGCATGGGTTCAATCCCGACTACGGATGCTGTCTGTACGGAGTTTGTACGGTCTCCCCGTGACCGCGTGGGTTTTCTCCAAGATCTTTGGTTTCCTCCTACACTCCAAAGATGTACAGTTATGTAGGTAAATTGGCTTGGTATAAGTGCAAATTGTCCCTGGTGTGTGTGGGATAGTGTTAATGTGCGGGGATCGCTGGTCAGTGCGGACTCGGTGTGCCGAAGGGCCTGTTTCTGCACTGTATCTCTAAATTAAACTACTCAAAATTTAGCGATATTCATCATTCATCCATATCTCCCCTTTCCTCCATCTGCCACCTACCCCATAAATCTGCTCCCTTGATTATCAACACACATAATCAAATGTCACAGTTAATAGGTTCATTAAACCTCACTCTCTGAACCTTGCTGCCATCATCAACAAATACAGTCGAAGGTTCTGGCCAACAATGGTAAACAGAAGAAGAAAACATAATACCAGAGGGAGAATAGAGAATGCTAAAAATTCGAAAGAATAATTCAGAAGAGGAAAATATGGTAATAACCCACTACAACCTCCTTAATGTTGGGTTTGCAAGATTGATAATGCATAGAAGCACAAGGACATGATTAATCTCCTTGATCCACATATCTTAGAAGTCAGCTCAAGTTGACCAGAAATTAATTATATGCATTTTAACATACGCAAGGCCCCATAACAAAATCAAATCCAAAGCACACTAGCATGTTGGCCATTACTCTCATCTATCAAAGGGTCCAAAATCCCAATTATCTCAGAAGTCTGATCGTTAACCACAGTTGCTTGCAAGAAGCCTTACCGTGGACAGAGTGCTAGAAATTTGCCACACTGAAAAGGCATATTAAAGTACCGTTGCACAGCAGGGCAGCAGCAGTTTGTGTGAGATCCCTGGCAGCAGTATTCTATGGCAAATGAACCTCGAGGCAAAGGTCTTTCATTTGAAGGTTTCCAGCATCACAGAGCTTCTGAAGGGAATCAGTGGGACAGCCAGCGTTGTGAAGTTCATCTTTGATGGCTGAATCATGACTGTCCCCTCCCGAGGTGGCTGGGGGGGGTGACTGGGTTTTAATATTATGGTCTACATATCAGCCTTGAAAATGTATTGATTGACAGCAAGGGTTTGACTTCCCTCTGACCCAGAAGACGACTTCCAAACAGACATACTGACACTGACAGCAATGTTCAAGTCTTCCATTCCCCAGCTGATTAAAAATCAACAACATTGGCAATGTGCTTCCATCAGAAAATAAAAATTTTGTGAAGAAAATTGTGCGTCCAAAATTTTACATGCACTACCCCACAAAGATTAAATCGCTAGTGCATGTTTAACTTGGAAATGGGAAACCGTAAATTAATTTAACATGGGGGATGTACATAAATATAATGCAGTCAAGTTTGCATAATGTTAATTACCTGTCAAAAAACTGCATCAAGTGAGAAGCATTTCATAGCTGTTTAGATTAGATTTCACTGATAGGATAATGAGCATTCAATTATAATTATGGAAGTTGTTTTTTAACTGTAACATGACTACAATAAATGTTGTGATATTACTGATGTTAAGAATATCAGTACAATACGGATACAAACACTGTGGGTGTGAAATTGTTCAAAGGGTAGGCTCGGAGAAGTAGTTATAATTGTCATCTTCCTTGTAATTGGGGAATTTGTTTGTTTTAAAAGCAAGCCTTTCTTTTCACAGGAGGATTATTTCTGCAAAATCATCTATAGTCTCTCAATAGCAGTTAAATATTAATTTAATTTCTGAAAACTAATTTCTGTTAACTAGTGCATGTTTATTCAGGAAACATTCTATCTGACCACTTCTGTGAGATATAATGTACGAGTCCAGAAATATATGTAGGAACTAATTAGATTCACATTTTGATTATTTAAATCAAACCTAGAAAATATTTTAACTTAAATTTTAAATTTGGCTCGCATAATGACAGTTTATGAGAAACAAAATCAAATTTGAAAGCATGGACCAGGTCACTTGGGGTTATTTCCATGACAAAATCACTCCAAAGAGAATATAGATAAAGAACTATGACAAGTGGAAATGTATACTGTAATCTAGATTATTTTGCCCAATCTTCCTTCTAAAAGGCTAGTTGGGTAGACACCCAGAGAGTAACAAATCCAGCTTTCACAAAAAGGAGATTAACAGTATGAGATCCCAATTTTGTTTATGAATTAAAAAACATGCCTGCAATCAACCAGGATCAGCTATTCACTTTCCTTTTCATGGCCACATCTACCCTTATTCCTCTCCTCGGGAATCACCACTCACAGATCAGCCACCAAATACTAAAACTTTCAATGAGCATTTAAACATTTACTGCAATAGAATACTGTGACAAAACCTTGGGAAAAAAACAATGCACCTGTTGTCATGGCTGCCATTAAATATTTACGAACTGCATAACACACATCATATGAATGCAATAACCCTGCAGGGTTTTGTAAATGATATAACATAAAAATAAATTACTATTGCTTACATAGTGATAGTTCAAAATGTAGGACAATGCATTTACAGATGAGACTCATTTCCAAATGGTCGATCAATGTGACCATTTGAGGTAGTTCTCTTTGGGCACAATCCAGAATCTATGTCCAACATTTGCAGGGTAGGCAACTTTCAATTTGCAATCGAAGGTAGACTCAAAATGCTGGAGTAACTCAGCGCGATAGGCAGCATCTCTGGAGAGAAGGAATGGGTGGCGTTTCGGGTCGATTTGCAATGCTATGTACTTCCATAATTATATTAAATTAGCCAGCATCAGAGAAAATGATCATTAAATGCATTCTGTGTATTTATATCAAAGTCTAGTACAGTATTATTAATGTTTTTTTTCAAATTACATCGTAATTTTTAATGAATTTCCAGTCTTCCAGACTAGACTTGCAATCAGTGAAAATAATTTAAAATAAATAAGCCTGAATCATTTAAATATTTCAATGGCAGATGCCATTTCAAAAAATATATTTGAAGCAATTATTTTTTATCTTAAGAAACTGTGTGTACCAGTGCAAATAAACCCAAGACCATTAGTGCCCTTGGAAGATTTTTCTCGAATCTCTAGACAAAGAAACTAATAAAATCAACCTGGCGACACGGCATTTTGTGTGCAACGTGTGATTTAGCGCATTAAACAATACAGTGGAAAATTCTAAGTTAAGCATGTTTTATTTTTCTTTTTTCCGTAGTTTAGCTGACCCATACTGTGCTAAAAATACTTGTGTACATGCACAGCAGCTCATTCTGTAGCACTTATTAAAATCCAAGACCACATAAACAGGTTGTACATCAAAAAAAAAGAACTTGGCATTTTTCCATATTTATAGTCAAAAGTTATAGAACCATAGTATCATACATCCTCTCCATCCACAAGTCCAACCTCCGCAGTTTTGGGGACAGAGCCTTCTCCAGGGCAGCTCCCAGGCTCTGGAACTCCCTCCCCCAACTGATCCGCAATTCCGTGTCCCTCACCATCTTCCAGTCCCGCCTCAAGACCCATCTCTTCACCTCTGCCTATCCTTAGCCCCACGTCCCCCTCCCTTTTCATCTGTGCTTGAATTGCCTCATATTGTGTTTTGAATTGAATTCTGTCTTTATTTGTGTACTAGTCATGTCTCTACTATTTATTTCATTCCGCTTACATGTTTTACCTCTACTTGCTAAATTTTTGTAAGGTGTCCTTGAGACTCTTGAAAGGCGCCCATAAATAAAATGTATTATTATTATTATTATACATTTTGGAAACTGACCCTTCAGCCCAATTCATCCATGCTGACTAGGATGCCCCCTAGAATATATCGGAAGGAACTGCAGATGCTAGTTTAAAACAACGATAGATCTAAAAAAGGGTCTTGAATCAAAACATCACCCATTCCTTCTCTCCAGAGATGCTGCCTGTCCCGCTGAATCACCCCAGCTTTTTGTGTCTATCTTTGCCCCATAGAATATGGTCCCTTTGACTGACTTGAGCACGTATCCATCTAAACCTTTCCTATTCTTGCACTTTCAGCAAATTCCCAATTGCTCTAACCAATATCTGCAGATGCACCATATAAAACAACATATCCGGGTGCATCACAGCTTGGGATGGCAACTGCTCTGCCAAAGACTGCAACAAATTGCAGAGAATTGTGAACGCAACCCAATCCATTGCACAAACTGGCCTCCTCCTAGACTCCAAATCGGAAAAAAGCCTAAATAATTGAGGGTCACTCACACCCAGGTCATTCTCTCTTCTCCGAACTCTTGTCAGGCAGAAGATACCAAAGCTTAAAAGCAGGTTCCATCTGATTCAAGAACATTACTTTCCGGCTATTATCAGAGCGCTCATATACTAGGGATTAACATCCGATTAACTTCAGATCTATCTTGTTACAGCCCTTGCATTTATTTTAATCTCCACTTTCTCTGTAGCTCTCACACGATATTCTGCACTGTTTAATTTCTCTTTTGCACTATCTGAGATACTCATGTATGGTCTGAGATGCCTGGATAACATACAAAACAAATATTTTCACTGTATCTCAGTGCCTGTGACAGTAACAGTAATAAACAAATGCTAATACAATGATCATGTCTCAGCTTTAGCATTTTAAAATTATAGTTCATCTAAAGGTGAATTACATCTCATGAAGCAAAATAAAACTGTTCTAGGAGCAACCAATGTGTTAATTCTGGCACAACTATGCGATCCTGCCACTGGCCGAGTGCGCAATTTTGGCGCGTTTGAGACGGGGGGGGGGGGCAGGGTTAAAACGGGTTTTTTTTCCCGACCTGGTCCTGAATTATATTTTGTTGGAGTGCAAGATTTTGCTAAAAAATTGTTCATACGGCCGTTCTGTGTGTTTTTAAAAAAAATTCACCCGACAAGTTAATCGCTGTAATGATTTTAAAAGCAGCTTCTGAAGCCATCAATGCCGACAACTGGGATGGATTTTATGCAGGACCAGGTAAAAGAAAGTAATTTATTTTTATGTATAAAAGTGTTGCTTAAGATGTATTTAATTCACATTTTATGTTGCGAAATGGTGATTTTTCACCCAGAAGAACCGGCAGTGTATTTGCTGCAGATATGGGGGTATAAATTCACCGCAGCTGAACGTTCTAAATGGTCCCGTTCCAGTAAAACCCACTCGCAAGCTGATTTAAATGGCCATTAATTTACAGGTATTAAACATTAAATTCCTTCCATTTGGCCTATAAACCCATGACAATGAGATTTAAAAATGATGTTATATTCTGAATTATTGTGTGAATGTTATTTGGACATAGGCCATTTAAAAATGTTAATCTATTCTTAAGAAATGGATAGATGTTTAGATCTAGTAATTGAATTTTGTAATTAGCTACAATTAGGTAACTAACTAATTATATGCTTTAATTTCAAGTCATCTAAGTAAGATTGTTTCATATTTGTTTCAGAATGCTTCAATCTAAAATAACTGAAAATTTCTTTCAGTTCTCTTAAATTTTAAGAAAGTTATCGGCCTTTAAATGTTCTCGATCACAGCTTTTGTGTTAAGTCAATGAAAAAGCAATAGGGAACAAGATGCCAATTTCCGAGTATGAAAATGGCCATAACGTTTTTAATACTGAAGATATGCAAGTGAATTAGGTGTCAAATTAAACTTATTTTTATGCTTTATCTGATGGGATAAATTAAAGACTTGATTTTAAAAATCTCAGAATTTTGTAACATTGCTAACCAAAGGTTACATCTTCAGTCATATACTACATCCTCGGTACTGCACTGAACATCAAACTATGTATTAATCTCTTGAATAGAGAATGAACCCAATACCTTATCACTCAGAATAAAATTAAGAAATTGAACCATCCCTGATAAAGGCATATGTGTTACTGATTGTTGAACATGTAACTAGGCTTTTTACATCACTGGAGGAACTACTCTAAACAAGTTGAACAATGGAATGTTCCAGCAGCTGTCTAATGAGTTCCACTCCAGGCCAAACAAAAAAAGGCTGTAATGGTACACAGCTGGAGAAGATAATCAGATGTAATTACATTGTTCCAATCATGGACATGAATAAATCTAATTCACTGCCCAGATTGTCCTGCCAGTGATGTTGCCTCCTTTTGAAGGCAATGACCAAGAAATCATTGTTGTATCTTCTCTCACAGCATAAATATGGAAAGTTTTTAATTACAAATATCCGATTCAGATTCAACTTTAATTGTCATTGTCAGTGTACAGTACAGAGACAACAAAATATTGAGAATGTGAAACAGTAAATTATGATTATCTGGAACAAAAATACCTAATGTATCTTTTGTTCACCAAATAATGTGTTGGGGGAATGGGAGTGAGACTCGCCAAAATAGGCACCTCTTTCGTACAGGACCCCTGTCAATGGAAAACAAAACCTATGTCTTGATTTGAAAAGACTGTGGATGTAACATTCACAAAATACATCATTTGAAAATATATCATTTGAATTTGTTAAAGGTTAGAAAATGGAACATAGTGCTTGGGGGCTTTTGGCTGAAGTTGGGCATTTAAAAAAAGAAATTCAGCATTTGCCATTAACCAGGGCAAAGGCAGTTCACGTGCTTTGAGTTATACATTCAGCACACAAATTGGCCCTTCAGCCCAATTCATCCATGCTGACTAGAATGGCCTGTACAGGATAGGCCAATATGCGTGCATTTGCCAGATATCCCTCATTTGCCAGATATCCCACCTTTCCTATGCATATGCCTTTCCAAGTGTCTTTTAAATGCTGCTCTAGTACCCGCCTCAACTACAAGCTTTGACAGTTCGTTCCATATACCAATCACCCTCTGAGTGAAAATGTTGTCCCTCAGGTTCCTATTAAATCATGCCACTCTCACTTGGCTCCTCTGTCCTCCCCTATGCTGGGTAATGCCCCTGTCCCACTTAGGAAACCTGAACGGAAACCTCTGGTGACCGTGTGCCCCACCCAAGGTTTCCATTAGTCGCCAGAGGTTTTGGTGACTCGCCTGGAAAGCCTCGACCGAAGCGTAAACTGCATCTACCGGCCAAAGATCCTATAGGGGACACGGACACGGGGACACAAACACACACACCTGTCTGCGCGATGAAGAGGAAGGTAAACGGCTGCCACAAAGCACGGTAAGTCCTTTAGAGAGCGCAGGGGGGGGGGGGGGGGGAGAGAGAGAAGGAGTGGAGACAGTTTTAAGAAGTTTAATAAAGTTTAGTGGGCATTTTACTTACCGGTGGGTCCTTCTAGGTCATGAAACTCCAATGAGCCAATCAAAATGGCTGGCCAGCGAAGGAGATTGCCTTCGACTGCCTGTAAGTATATAGTGACCCCACTCCACTGGCTTCGACCAAACGGCAACCTATTTTTAGTCGAGGCCGGTTTTGATTTTGTTGAAATAATTGAAGGAACATAGAAGAAGCCTCGACTAGCAGAAACCACTTTAGACCATTAGGGAGAGTGGCCAAAACCTCCGGGAACCTCATGGAAACCTTGGGTGGGGCGCAAGGTCACCAGAGGTTTCCGTTCAGGTTTCCTAAGTGGGACAGGGGCATAACAGACTCTTCCTCATGATTTGTACACCTCCATAAGATCACCCCTCAGTTTCCTGCACTCCAAGGAATAAAGTCCTAGCCTGCCCAAACTTTCCCTATAGCTCAGAGCCTCAGGTCCTGGCAACATTTTTGTACAACGTCTCTGCATTCTTTCCAGCTTACTGAGCAGGGTGACCAAAACATCAGCAATGTCTTGTACAGCTGATTCATAACATCCTGACTTCTCTACTCAGTTTTAGGTGTGAAGAAAGGTCTCGACCCGAAACATCACCCATTCCTTCTATCCAGAGATGCTGCCTGACCCGCTGAGTTACTCCAGTATTTTGTGTCTACCTTCTCTAATCGGTACCCTGACTGATGAAGACCAATGAAGGTAAAGCCGCCTTTACCACTTATCTGCCTGTGATGCCCACTTTCAGGAAAATATTGACCTATACTCCTAGGTCCCTCTGCTCTTCAACACTTCCCATTCACTGTGAAAGTCCCGCCCTGGCTTGACTTCCCCAAATAAAAACCTCACACTTACCTGATCACTTACCCAGTTAATCAAAATCCTGCTGAAATTTCTGACAACCATATTCATTGTCTACGATACTACCTACTTTAGTGTCATCTGCAAACTTGCTAATCATGCCTTGCACATTCTCATCCAAATCGCTGATATAAACCACAAACACTACTTGTATGAAATATGATTAACATATTTAAGGTCTTGCTCAATTGACGCATGCACAGGAGAGATTCATCGTGGCGTTCAGAATAAAACAAGCTTGTTAGTTTACTCCCATGTCCGAGTCTTATTTAAAGTCCGTTACAAGCGCGAATACACTACACATATCTTAGCTAGGGTTCCTGCAATTTCCCCCGTCTTCCAACAGTGTTCCCAGATAAATGCAAAAATAATTTCACTGTGCAGTTGCTTTTCTGACAAATAAAGCACTGTAGATCCATTGATTACGCCTGATCGACTTATCTACCTTCATATGTCTTAAGATGCTCTGCACATCCTCGACTGTAATAAGGATTGTCCTCAAGACATCTCCATTAACTGTCCTAAGTTCCCTTCATGTCTTTTTCTGCGATGAAAATGAAGGAAAAATACCCATGAAGTACCATGCCCTCCTGTGGCTCTGCACAAACTGTATATGTCAGCTTTAGTTTTTACTAGACTAAGTGGGACCCATTAGGTCCCAGTCACACGGGAGGCCTGGTCCCCCAATGCAACACATTCGCCGTTGCAATATTCCACCACTCACCCATTCCCCCAACGCAACCCATTCCAAGGCAATATTCCACCACTCACCCATAGTCTCAAACTGCGCAGGCGCGGCTCATTTCCCCTCATCCCCCAGCACTGCACCTCCTCTTCATGTGTGGGAGGAGGGGGAGGGAAGTGGGGTGGGAGAGGAGGCGTCGAAGGGGGGGGGGGGGGGAGGGTGGTGTGGGGGAAGGAAGATGTGGGGGAGGGGGGGGGGTGGCAGGGGCTGTGGGGTGGGAGGGAAGGTGTGGGTGGGTGGGAGAGGTATGGGAGGGGGAGGAGGGATGTGGGAAGGAGAGGGGGAGGGGTGCGTGGGCGGGGAAGTTGTGTGGGGGGTTGTGGTGGGAAGGGGTGTGTGTGGGCAGGGGGGTTGTGGTGGGGGATGGGTGTGTTAGGAGGAAGAGAGCTTGGAAAAAATATGGGGGAAGAGCCATGGGGGAGAAAGGGATATCACGGGGGAGGGGGAGGGGGCAGGAGCCAGCGAGGGGGACAAGAGGGGAAGGGGCTGGAGCTGGTGGAGCGACGCAGATGCACAGCGGGCGCTGGTCACTGGTCGTTCTCCTCTGCCAGGATCAGACTCTCCGCTTTCCGTTTGGTGACATCGGCAACATCTCCATCTCTGACTCTGCGCCAGGCCGGGCCGCTTCCGGTCCCTCCGAAAATTGTGTCCAGTTCGAGACCTCCACCGGCCATCCAGAGCATCCTTCAGCTCCACGAAAGATGCGATGGTGCAAGAAGGGGCGGACCGTCCCCCGGAGTGACGGAAGAGACTTGTCCACACGGCTGGAGAGGAGGTCGATTAACGCATGCGCGTTTTTTAAGATTTATTAAACCTGGCTAACTTTTACATTATATCACCGATCGGAATGATACTTGGTGCACTCGGAGCACAGGAGAACGGTGAGTGAGCTGGCAAAAACAATCATAGCACTATTGCGTACCGTTTTTGCGCAAATAGAAAAAACGTGCAAACTGGAAGATAACAAGATCAGAGTTTCAGTTACGTATTGATGATTGCACTTGTTACCCTCTTTCCCTTAATGTAATCTCATTGAATTTTCCTTATTTTATCTGCCAGAGTTTTCTCCTCCAGATTTCCTTCTTAAGGAAGCACTTTAGCCTGCTCGAGAAATACATTTGATCCTAGTTGCCTATAATTGGCTCATGCTTCCTTCTTTTTCCTGACCAGAGCCTCAATTTCTCTCGTATCAAGGTTTCATAACTCTCATCTATCAGCCTTTTAGAGGTTTACAGAAGCAGAGGGGACATAAATAGGATAGACTGTCTGAACCTTTCTCCCGGAATAGATGAGTCTTATTCTAAATTTAAACTGAGAGGGGAGAAAATTGAAGGCAAACTGAAAGGTAAGGTTTATAAATACAGAATGGTGAATATTTGGAACGAGCTGTCAGATGAGGTAGTGCAGGCTGGTATCACTTCAACTTGTCAAAAACATCTGGACAGCAATGGAGAAGAGAGACACAAACCTCATGTGGACAAACGAGACTGCATAGATAGGCATCATGTTTGACATGTACAAGGTGGACAACAAAGGTTCATTTCTGTGCTGCATTTTTCTATGTTTTATGATAAGTAAAATTCATGACATACTTTAGTGAGATTCTCAATGTATTGATATTAATTGTAACTAAACCTCATATGCAGTGTTTACCATCTTTAAAAACCAATGCAGCAGATCTTGAAAGCTTCTTAACAGAACTTCCTGACCATTTTCAAAGGACAATGGCAGATGGCATATGAGAACAGCATAGCACCCACCATTATTTGTAAAAATATGCTGAAGGTTTTTGCTGCCACCATTAA
Organism: Amblyraja radiata; assembly: GCF_010909765.2. Taxonomy (NCBI): domain Eukaryota; kingdom Metazoa; phylum Chordata; class Chondrichthyes; order Rajiformes; family Rajidae; genus Amblyraja; species Amblyraja radiata. The sequence goes on along the minus strand of NC_045963.1, from coordinate 15,779,604 downwards.
CAGTACCATCATTAAGTAGAAACATCCCTCTACATATGATCTGCTGACCAAATATTCTGCAGCCCATTACAAGGCTACCGAAGAATAATCATGAGGAAATCTGTGAAATTAGAGGAAATCTAAGAAATTAAATTCATTGTAAAACAGTAGGTTTTCTTTTTGTTAAATTATGTTCAGATAAAACTGAAAATTAAAAATAAATTGATGAGGACAAGCAAGTAATCAGGAAAAAAGCCTTGCAAATATTATTTGATGTTTTGAAGCTATGTTGAAAATTCTATTCTCATTAAATGTGTTCCTCTCAGATGAATATAATTTGGTTTTGCATAAATCAGGAGTGATATATAGTGATTGTTGTTAAAACAGAGACAAAGAAATCAATGTTTAATTTAACAGTGACACAGTGTGCATGTCATTTGCAGAATGTTTGTGCTTCTTGATTGTACAGTATTATTATTACCAATAGAGGAAAAAGCAGGAACAAATGTGATTCAAACAATTTTCATGTATCATCAATTGCAGCGAGATCATAATTTATATGCAAAACTTAATTTTAAATAGATATTTAGATACTGCTAACAACTTAATTTTTGTAAATGAAAATAATATTTAATTGTAATAGTATGGTATAATCAGGAAATTGTACCTAAAGTGAGTTTGAAAGAGTTTTTTTTTTGCTCCTGATTATAACATCTGAAATCACTTGCATCTCAGTATGAAAGCAAGCTGGTTAGACTACTACAGGTGCACAACCTTTTATCCGAAGATCCAAATAACGAAAACCTCCGAATAGCGGACATTTTTTCGGTCCTTGAAGAAAGGTCCTTGAAAACGTTCACCGAGGGCGGCCCGCAGAGGTGACAGCGGAACCTCCGGTCGGTCCTCGAAGAAAGGGGAACTAAATCCCCATTCATAAAAGAGAAGGTGAGGGTATATTGCACGGGAGGGTTAATAATTGACAATATGCTGCTGCCTGCCCGCTGAGTTAAAAAGTTCCCACGGTAGCACGATACACAGTGTATCGTGAGTCTTGCGTGGGAACTTTTTAACTCAGCGGGCAGGCAGCAACAGCAGATTGTCGCTCCCTTCAGTTTCACCCCACCTACACCCCTCTGCTTCCCGGCCATGTGTGTGACCCCCTTCCCTCCCCTCTCCAGCTCCCCGCCCATTGCACCGGCGCGGGGGCTATGCACTGTCTTCATGTTGGCGATGCTAGCAGGTCAGTGACAGTCACCGGAGACGTCAGGACCAACGGGACACCGACCCCCAGGCCCACTGCAAGCACGGAGATCCCAGAGACCCACAGCCAGCAGCAGCCCAGCCCCGTTCCAACTCCAGAGGAAAACTGCAAACTGGCCGGAGACATCAGGACCACCAGAAGCCGCTCCCCGATGGGCCGCTACGGCGACAAGTGGCAGTTCGCCCACAGCCCCCTCATCGGGACACCGACCCCCAGGCCCATTGCAAGCACGGAGATCCCAGATCAGCAACTCCAGCCCAGCCCCGCTCCAACTCCAGAGGAACACGCTCCCCGTAGGGGCAGAAGCTGATGGTGTGCAAGGTACGTCTTGTTCTTGGGGTCGCGCAGCTCGGGCTGTTGGCGAACTGCCACTTGTCGCCGTAGCGGCCCATTGGGGAGCGGATTCCTCTGGAGTTGGAGGGGGAGGGGGGTATTGTGCTGTTTGATCGCCCCCTGCTATCCCAGGGACAGGGAGACAGGACGTTCACCGAGGGCGGCCCGCAGAGGTGACAGCGGAACCTTCGGTCGGTCCTCGAAGAAAGGGGAACTAAATCCCCATTCATAAAAGAGAAGGTGAGGATACATTGCGCGGGAGAGTAGGAATCCCAAGACAAAGTTGAGTGAGCGTTCACCGAGGGTGGCCCGCAGAGGTGACAGCGGAACCTCCGGTCTGTCCTGGAAGAAAGGGGAACTAAATCCCCTTCATAAAAGAGAAGTGGAGGGTATATTGCCCGGGAGGGTATATCGCCTACCTGGAAGAAACCGGACATTTTTTCCAGGATGTCGTCTGCACACCAAAGCTCACGTTTGGCGCCAAACGCACGTCGCCTCTGCTGCACACGGATATAAGAGTGTGAAAATGTCGCCTTAGGCCGCCTAAGGGCATGTAGCCCCGCTAGGGTGACATGAGTGCGAGAGGTGATTCAATGCTGCGGTCACATTTACAAATTCAGGAATTCATTCAACACACTGCATTTCATACAGACATTTATTCTGCAGGAAAAAACTACATTGAAGTTTCAAACTCGCGACCGAGGAACTGCCGGGATCAAGGCGCAAACTCGCGACCTTGCGGATATGAGCCGAGCACTCTACCACTGAGCCAGCCGTTAAAATCTACGCTAAAAAATTTCCATTCCGAAGACCGACAAATTCCGAATTACGAAAAGTGTCTGGTCCCAAGGCTTTCGGATAAAAGGTTGTGCACCTGTACTCTGATAAATTTAATTCTTAAAAAGCATGAAAGCTCCCACAAACTGATTGACTTGCCCAGAGTATAGAACATAATTGTTTCTGTTTATTAGTGTTCCTTGCTGCAATATTTTCCTCGCTGAAATTGAAAGTAATAAGCTTAATGTCATCATATAATTAATCTGCCAGCAGGATAATCAACAATAAAAAAATGTAAGGTACACAAAAAGGCTGGAGAAACTCAGCGGGTGTAGCAGCATCTATGGAGCGAAGGAAATAGGCAACGTTTCGGCCCGAAACATTGCCTATTTCCTTCGCTCCATAGATGCTGCTGCACCTGCTGAGTTTCTCCAGCCTTTTGTGTACCTTCGATTTTCCAGCATCTGCAGTTCCTTCTTGAACATATAAAAATGTAGTCAGGTTCTAGATGCCAGAGTTATCAGATTAAAAAATACAAAATATTTATTGTAAATATTTCACCTCTGATGGCATCTCTGTGCTGAAAATTGTTTCTTGGTTGTTATTTTATCCTCTCTAAAAACAGGAACTTTTCACTTCGCTGCCACACTCTCCCGTCTATGATTTGGATTTTCATTTCTCTTTGTTATTTTATCTACAGTGAGGACTCTGTGTGGCATCAGTCCCAATTGTTCCTCTTATTGAGATCAATGGGTAAGAGCATTCTGCTCATTAAAGTAGGAAGAGAACTGTCGGCTAACTGTCACAAAGTTCAGGTCTTTGCCTGCTTATCACAATGCGTAAGTCAGAAATGTGCTGGAGTAAAGATCACAGCTCATTTTGCTCTCCTATACAAGAACATTTACATTTAATTAATAAGTCCACGCGCTCTGCAACATTTGTTTTGGTCACAATAAATGCAATTTTTACCTTATGTGTATACAAAGGCAAAGGAAAATACACATATATAATTAACTTTGGGATATTTATCCTTATTGACAGTATAGATGGAGTAACTCGAAAACCCAAAGCTGTTTACAGAAAATGCATTTTTAAACGAGCACAGATGTACTAGCATAAAGCAAAAGCTCCATGTTGATTAATTCTTAAAATTAACCTTGAAACACGAATGAACTGAATAAATTGTGTTCAGCTGCAATCAAAATAACTCGGAAAAAATGATACAATTCAATCCGTATCATGGGTTGCAGAGGAGGGCCCACATTAGTCCTGACTCCAGGCTGGCTTTATGCCAAATGCTGGAAATGTGTCCATTTGTCCAGTTAACCATTGACATCTACAAAGATTTTACAACAACATTATCTATCCTAATAAGACAAATCAGCCCTTCAGGTGAAGCTGTGACCTGGCTTTGCTTGATATCTTCCTGAAGCCCACATCAATGAAAGAAAGAAAAATAATATTTTGGCTCCCAGTGAAGCAATTCTGTTACCAGGGTGAGTAATTGATTCTTTCTAGGATGATTAACTTATGCTAATGGTGGTACTTGAAAGTAATCTACAAAAGGTTTCAAATTTATTTGAAGTGTCCTAACTATTCATGCTATCATATAATAGTCATCAACTGCCTGAAATCTTCGGCTTGATAATTATCATGATGATAATTTGCTAGATGTGAGTAGAGTCAGAGTTCCTTTCCATAACACATCCACATCTTAAAAGTAATGAGACTTGCCACATTCCGAACCATTTTTGAAAATGTTTATGTTAACAACTCAACTGGATGCAGATTCAAAAATATATTATGTAAATCTGGGAACTGTTTTACTGATATTGAAATTGTTGTGGATAGCAAGTAAAGATTCTTCAGCTGCTTTACAATATTTAAAATAGTGCTCTATCTGGACAAGATTAAAAATACTGTCCTCTTGCCCAACACAAATTAGATCCTAAAACTAAACAAGGGAAGTATTTAAAAACAAGCATCAGCTGCAACGAGTGAAACAGTTCACGCAAAGATTTAATGATAGGTCAGTGAGCTAAAACGTTAACAATCAACATGGATCCCATCTGATCTGATCTGTTCATTATTTCTTGCACTATCTATTTTCATTTCATTAATAGTGGCAACAGAAGACTCCAACTATTTCATTTTACTGCTAATGCTCGATTCCTCCTCCTTTCCAATGTCTTTGAAACCTAGAAATGAGACGTTTAATTTGGATTTGTAAATATTGTTGAATTGTTAGATTAAATTTTGCAGATCAAATAGTATTGTGACGGATTCCATAGGCATCAAATAAATATCATCATGCAGGCTGGCATTGTGGAACCTTTGATTCAACTCAAGACATCACACGGTTCCAATGAAGCGACCTGGGGAACGAGTATTATGTGATTTACATCTATTTCAAAGAGACAAGACATACAAGTTGGACTAAAGGTTTTGTTTCTTCCCTATCATTGATTATTTGATTTCATTTTCTCTGGCCATGACACAGATCTTCACAGTTAAAGTGAAGTGATCTCTTAGACCAACACATGTTATGACATTCCACTCACCAGTCCACTGCAGAATTGCAAGAGTAGAAGATGGACAACTATTTCATGAGTACTTATGGTGTTTCTACATGTAATCTACAGACATAGTAATTATAGCATTTTCAAATTTAAATAATACTAGCAACTTTTCATAAACTACTTTTTACTTTTCTGCCATATTTCCAAGTCTAGAGGGCACAGCTTTAAGATGAAATAAGCAGTTTAAAGGAAGATGGACACAACATGCTGGAATAACTTAGCAGAACAGGCAGCATCTCTGGAAAGAAGGAATTAGGTCGAGACCCTTCTTCAGACTGATGTCAGGGGAGAGGGAGATACATAGATAAGGAAATGTAAGATGTAAAAATAGTACAAAGGGAATGTGAATCAAGGAAAATGTAGAATAGATCATTGTTAGCTGGGAGAAGTTAACAACAAAGCAATGATAAAAGGTAGTCGGAGACAGCAAGACTGGTCGGAGATCTGGGAAAAGGGAAGGATGGTGAGGAAAAGCAAAGGTTACTTGAAGTTAGAAAAGTCTTCCTCCCTAACCCTTGACTTTTCCTCTCTCTCCACCCTTCCCCGTTCCCAGTTCTCTGACCAGTCTTACTGTCTCCGACTACATTTTATCTGTTTGCTGTGTTGTTTATCCTCTCAGAGTTAACAATGATCGATTCTACATTTTTCTTGATCTCCAATCCCTTTGACCTATTTTCACAACTTCAACTTCGTTATCTATGTATCTATCTTGACATCAGTCTGAAGAAGGGTCTTGACCCAAAACGTCACCCATTCCTTCTCTCCAGAAATGCTGCCTGTCACGCCGAGTTACTCGAGCATTTTGTGCCTATCTTCGGTTTAAACCAGCATCTGCAGTTCCTTCCTACGCAGTATAAAGGAGATATATGGGGTATTTCTTTACACATGGAGTGGGGGATGAGAGGGGGGAGGGGGGGGGGGGGTGGAAGTGGTAAAGACAGATCTGATAATGGCATTTAAGAGGCTTTTAGATAGGCAATTGGTAATGCAGGGAATTGAGGCATTTGAGTGACTTCAGGCACATTAATTTAGTTTATTTTAGCATCATGTCCTGCACAGATATTCAGTTTAGTTTAGAGATACAGCGCGGAAACAGGCCCTTCGACCCACCGAGTCCGCACGACCAGCGATCCACGCACATTAACACTATCCTATGCACACTAGGGGCAATTTACATTTACACCAAGCCAATTAGCCTACATACCTGTACGTCTTTGGAGTGTGGGAGGAAATCGAAGATATCGGAGAAAACCCACAGTCACGGGGAGAACGTACAGACAAACACAAACACCCATTCATTTTCTCTTCTCCTCTCTCCCATTGTATAAAGACACAAAGCTTGAAAGCACATTCCACCATATGCAAGATAAGCTTATTTCAGTTATCAGACTCTTGAACAGACCTCCCATTTGCTAAGAATGCATTCCTGATCTTCCAATCGACATTGTTGCCACCCTGCCTTTTTTTTAAATCTGCACATTTCTCTGTAACACTTTATACTGCACTCTGCTTATTTTCTCTCTTGCACTGTATGTTGTGGATTAAGTTTGATCTGTCTGGATGCAACCTCCATGTGATGTGTCTCCCGTGATCCCCAAATTCCTTCAAATGCAGATATATGTGGAGAGCTTTTATCATAGCCATGTGGTTATGAGTTCTTAAGCAACAAGCGTTATGCAAATAAGACAATATGTAATTAAGGCAGGAAGTTATTTATAAATTTCAATAACTACTTCTGTACAAAAAATAAATCTAAATATCACTAAAAACAAAGTCGGCAATAAATACATATCCACTAGCGACTCATGATATTTAGCAATGCCTTCAACTTCTCAGGGTGTTTTACCTGCCAACGGTAGGGGGCGCTGCACTGGCAGCAGCCTGTCGGCAGCGTGTCCGTCTTTTTTCAACTGTTTTTATTTTTTTTAGTATGTTTAAAAGTCTGTTTTTAATGTTTCTTTGTGTGTTATGTGTGGGGGGTGGTGTGGGGGGGTAAGGGGGAAACCGTTTTGGCCGCCTCTTCCATGGAGAGGCGACTTTTTCAGGTCGCCTCCCCCGTGGCCTAACAGCATGGATCGGCGCCGACTTTCCCGGAGACGCGCCCGGAGCTTCAGCGGCGGGCGCAGCGTGGACTCTCGGCGCGGAGCGGGTGAGACCTCGCTGGAGGGGAGCGCTCCGTTACGCTGGCCCGCGGCAGCCGGCAGCCTGAAGCCGCGGTCTGCAGAACTCCAGCTGGTGCGGCGTCTACAGCCCGGGATCTCACCTGGAGGACCCGGGGGGAAGAAGAAGCTTTCACCGCCGGCCCGTGGCCGTCTTCTACCGCGGGTGCGGCATGGACTTATCATCACCCCTGGAGGGGAGCTTCGACCGCCGGCCCTGCAGACTGCGGTGCTTCCGGCTGCGGCACGGCAGGTACTTTAAAACTTTGACCGCCGGCCTGCGGCCTACACCAGCCTGAAGCCGCGGTCTCTGGTTGGGAAGAGCCGATCCTGGACTCACCTTGACTTTGACTTTGTCCCTTACCATCTGGACGCCCGCAGCAACGGCTGTGGAGGGTGGTGGTCCCGACCACGGGGGAAAATGGAGGAGGACTGGCCAAGCTCTGTGCCTTCCACCACAGTGATGAATGCTGTGGTGGATGTTTGTGTAAATTTTTTATTGTGGTTGTGTTCTTTATTATTGTACCGCTGCTGGCAACCCAAATACCACCGACCTTGGTTGTGTGGCAATTAAATTATTTCAATTTCAATTTCAACTATTCCACCATTATGCATACTTTAAGGGTTAGCATCAAATAACATATTTCTCATCCAAAGGTCATGACAGGGTAGATGGTGAGTAATTTCCACTGGTAGGCAATCTCAAATGTGGGGCTATAATTTCATGAAAAAGCAGTGGTTGTTTAAAAACAAGTGTTTAGGAATTTCTTCTTGCAGTGGGTGGTGAATCTCTGGAATTCTGTAGCCATATAAAACGTAGAGGCTCTATCATTTAAAAAGAATGCATTTATAGGGGAAGTAAATATTTTTTGAAAGCTTATCAATCAAATCAAATACATCAATAAATGCAATTCTAAACAAAATTTTGTTGCATCTGGCTCGCCGTGCAACACAAAAATAACAGAAGGATAAAATGGATAAAAAGATAAAATGGATAAAAAGATAAAAATAGATAATGGTGGCGGCCCATTACACGGCATTCAAGAGTCTGATAGCTCGTGGGAAGAACGAGCTATGGAATTCAGAACAATGAGGAACCGACACAGAGAAGGAGCTGAGGCCTGTTGCAGATCCATAATGATTAAACATCAGTGAATAGAAATGCCGTATACAGTTTGCATTTGAGGGCCAATAAGGTGCTAAGTGTACATGTTACTCGTCTTACAAAATTCAGTTCTACTGGCCTCATAAGATCATAAGTGAGAGGGGCAGAATTAAGCTATTCGGCATTCAATATTACGCCATTCAATCATGGCTGATCTTTCTCTCCTTCCGAACCCCATTGTCCTGCCTTGTCCAGAGACACCTAGTTGGTTTGGATGCTGAGAAAGAAGACATTCTAATCAGACACTCAGCTAGCAACTGGTTTTCCACAGATCGTAGTGGGTCGCTTTGAGATCCAACATATGTGGTGGGTTACCACACAGGAATCTCCAACAACTAAGCCAATGGGGTTTAGGAGATGGTGTGGGAAGGGAAAGTGCTGGTGTCATGGCACCTACCAGCTCCATGCACGGGTAGTTTACTGATGATTCCTAGCTCAGAGATTTTAGATGATTAGTTTAATGTTGCATCTTGATGTCACAGATAAAGGATGCATGATCTAAGGACCAAAGGGAAGTCCAGCTACAAACTGGCCCATTACTTTACTTGCATCTTAGAGCAGTTTTTCCAACACATTAAAGGTGACTGCTTCCATTTCACGTTTGCATACTGAATGGTGAACTACATGTTCTCGGCTTCAACTGCAGGAGTGGCAGAAACCACCCAATGTTTAACAATACCTGCTCTGCAATCCTGTCACTATGTCTTGGGATTGTCCTGAACTTAATGGTGAGTTCCATCAGTTTACCCTCCAACAGCCTACAAGAGTGTGAATTTGTGGATAACAATCTATTTCTCCTCCCTCAAGACAACAGATTTCAAGATCCACCTCGGATATTTCATGATATAATTTTTCACAGTGTGTCATAACAATAATGAGGGTCAAAATCTCTAATCTGTTGACCTAAAGCAAAATAAAAAATTACTCTGAGGGAAGATTGCAAATCTACTTCAACAAAGAAAATGAAGCTTACTTTGTTATTTCAAACTGCGGAAAAGATGGATTGGAATATTTGACTGCTATAGTCAGAATAAGGTGCCGTACCATCTAGTGTCTGAACAGAATGTTCTGATATTTTCATAACAAAGAAAATCTCAAAGGATGCCATGATTTTGTTATAAAATCTATTTAAAATTATAAATTTATTCTCCAAATTAGTGTTGGGACATTTAGAAGCAGAACGGGCACATATCAGCTTCTAAAACTGCATACTGTTGAGTGGTTGGGACAGATTTATAAACAATGAATATCTTTATTGAAACTCTCCAATTTTCATGGAAGTATAAATCATTGACAAGCCATTTCATCTCCTTGACGACCTTCACAACCAATGACAACTGCATATTTGCAGTGCTTAGTTCTGACAACATTTTGAATGTCTTCATCCAGAATATCTAACTTCCATTAGCTTCTAGAAAACAAATCAATTGGACCAACAATGAGATGACAATTATAGATCAAAATAGATCAACAATGAGATGACAATTATATTTTTGCATCAGATTTCCTACTAAAGTGATAGTGTGGAAACAGGCCCATCGGCCCTACTTGCCCATACTGGCCAACATGTCCCAGCTGCACTAGTCCCACCTGCCTGAGTTTGGTCCACATACCTCCAAACTTGTCCTCTCCATGCCCCCGTCTAACTGTTTCTTAAACGTTGGGATAGTCACAGCCTCAACTACCTCCTCTGGCAGCTTGTTCCACACACCCACCATCCTTTATGTGAAAAACTTACCTCACATATTCCTATTAAATCTTTTCCTCTTCGCCTTGAGCCTATGTCCTCTGGTCCTTGATTCCACTACTCTGGGTAAGAGATTCTGTGCATCTACCCGATTTTTTCCTACTTTATGTTTGGTTGCATAAAAGCTGTTAACCAATCTATTCCCTATTTAACCAAACAATGTTGCAAGATATGATTTTTCATGACAAGGAATTTTGCAGATAGCTTTAATAATGCTCAAATCTGAAAATACTGTGCTATTTTTCCCACCATTGTTAAATATTAAATAAAGAGTGCGAACAGGATTGTAGACAATGTGCGAAATTATATAAAAAGTTAAAACTATTAAAGATAAAAGATTTTAAAAGTTCTAAAATCCATCAAATGTATCCACTTTTATCTTAATTCAATATTGTGATTTCCAAAAATGGTCCATTTCAGAAAAGATAATGATAATCCACCAAAACTCTAGAAAGTGTCAAGGGTTATTGGGAGACGGTAGGAGGGAGAGATAGATCAGCCATGATTACGTGGCGGAGGAGACTAGATGGGTCAAATGGCCTAATCTGCTCCTATCACTTATGACCTTATGATTATAGAGTCACACAGCACAGAAATGGGCACCTTGGTCCATTATGTTCATGCTGACGTTTTAGCCTATCTACAGTAAGTCTATTTGCCTCAATTTGGTTCCTTCAATGCCTCGTTATTTGAATGTTTTTTGGATGTAATGATTGTAAATGACTCCACGACTATGGGTTTCAGATATCAACCACTCTCTGTGCAAAACCTTCCCTGTCAAATCCCTTTATAACTCCTTCCTCTCACCCGAAACATATGTCCTTTTGATACCACCACCATAGAAAAATATATATATCTCAACGTCCATCACTCTAAGAAAAACAAACCCAGCCTTTACAATCTCGTCGCACAACTAAAGTCATCAATCCAAGGTGAATTTCCTGTTGCACTCTCTCCAATGTAACCTTATCCTTCCTATTATGTGTTGACCAGAACCTCAGAACAATCTTCCAAGTATGGTGGAAACTATTATTGTAAACTTTGAACATAACATCCTGACATTCTTCACCACCCTATCTATCAGCGTTGTCTCTTTCAGGAACTATGGACATATCCCTCTGTTCATCATACTTCTTCGCATCCTGCCATTGTATATGTCCTATTCCCATTTGACTTCATAAAATGCATTACATCAATTTTTTATTTAGATTAAACTCAAACTGCTAAAGTTTCATCCTATTTTCAATTTGATTTATATCTAAATGCAGGCTTGGACAATTTTCCTTGATATCCACCACACCACCAATTTTCAAATCATCCACAAACTTACAAATCATACCTTGTATATTCACATCTAAGTCATTAATATACACCACAACAAGGGTCTCTGCAGTACTCCACATATCACAGACTTGCACTTGGAAATGTATCCTCCCACCACCCTCTGCCTCCCATCAACAAGCCAGTTTTGCATCCAATTAGCCAGCAGGCCTTGGCTCCCATGTGCCTGAGCCTTCTAGGCTCACCTACCATACAAGGACAATGAAATACCTTCAACACATATATCTATCTTTATGACTGTATCCTCCACAGCCACTGGAGAGGTCCCGGGGGACCGGCGATTAGCCATTGTCTAAGAGAGGAATCAGGGTAATACAGGAAATTATAGGTTGGTGAGCCTCATATCAGTGGTAGGGAAGCGACTAGGGATGCTTTTTAGGGATATGATTTACTCACATTTGGATGAGAATAGAATTATAGGGACAGCTTTCTCCGTGGCAGATCATGTCCGACAAACCTGACTACGTTTTTTTGAGGAGATAACAAAGGTAACTGATGAGGATAGGACAGTGGATGCTGTCTACAAAGATTTTAGCAAGTTTAGCAAATTTGACAAGGTCCATGGTTAGTTGATCCAAAAGATTAAAAAGTAGATTGAAGGTGAGGGGGGTTAAAGTTACAAGGAGATGTTTGGGGTAAATGTTCTTACACAAGTGGCTACCAGGGGTGGCGGTGGAGGCAGATACAACAGTGGTGTTTAAGCTTTTAGATAGGCACAAGGATATGCACGGAATATGCACGTTTACGCATGTGGATTATATGCAGGCGGATGAGATTAGTTTATCTTGGCATCATGTTTGGCATTGACATTGTGGGCTAAAGGACTTGTTCCTGATATGGTTTTCTTGTTCTATGTATCAGGATGTATGGGATCTATGATGTGGTGGTAGCTTTGGTAATTGTGATTCAGAACTGGCATATGAAAATATAGATGGATTGGTTTGTAAGATTAAAGACAATGAAAATTGGTGCTGAGAATAGTGAAGAAGGTTGTCAGAAAGGGTACAGCAGAACATAGATTAGTTAAAAATATGGGTAGGGAAAAGGCACTTGGAGTTTAATCTGCGAAGGTGTGAGGTGTTGCTCTTTAGAAGGCCAAATGTAAGGAGAAAATATAGAGTTAATGATGGGATCTTTAATGACATTGTGTATATTTGTATCATGGGGTGCAAGTCCATTGTCCCCTGAAAGGAACGATACAAGTAGTCAGAGTGGTAAAGAAGTCATAATGTATGCTTGCCTTCATCAGACAGGATATTGAATATAAGAATCAGGTAGTCTTGATACATTTTTGGTTCAGCCATTTTTGGAGTATTGCGTGCTGTTTTGATTGTCCCATTACAGGAAGGATGCGGAAGCATTGGAGAGGATGAAGAAGTGATTTATCAGAAAACTACCTGGCTGGGAGGGTATACACTGTCAGGGATAATTGGACAAACTTTAATAGTTTCCTCTGGAGTGTGACGATGATGTGGACACTCCATGACTGTCTGTCCCAGAGAGATGTATAAAGGTATGGAAGTGTATAACATTTTTGAAAAGCGTAAACATTTTTCAAGTGTAGATATATCAAATACTAGAGAACATGGATTAACTGTGAAAGTAGAGACTTACAATGAAGTTTAAAGGAGATGTGCAGGACAAGTTTTTAATTACATGAGTGGTATGTGCCTGGAACACATTGCCATGGGTGGTAGTGCAAGCAGATATATTTGGTGCATTCAAGAGACTTTTATGTACATGGGTGGAGGGATATGGATCATGTGAGGTACAGGACATTAATTTTACTCGGCATCATGTTCAATATCGTGGGCCGAAGGACCTGTTCATGTTCTGCACTGATAAATATTCTTGGAAAATCCAGTATTGGAATGAACATGTTACATTATCCATTGATTTTTTTTTAATTACTGTCCCTGCTTACCATTAAATACTCATTGGGTTAGTTTATTCAAAAAATTAATTAAAATTACATCAACCATTTCAAATTAAGTCTGTTTTGAATGTTTGTTCCAAGTGAGAATGAAAATATTACATTCTTCTAATCCCTAGCCTTGTTTAAAGCTTGTTCATGTTTCTCTCATTTATTTTTGTTCTTCAATTACAGTTTAAGTGGAATAACCTACTTACATCTTCATAATCCAAGCTGTTCAACATTTTTCAATACTTGGATCGTGCACAAGGACGGAAAAAATGAACTTTTTTTTCAGTTTAGCAGCACAATTTAAATCCATTCTGAATGCTTCTTCTTTATGTTGGAATAAAGTAATTTACAATTTGGATATCACAAAAATGTTTTTTGTGGGAATAAGTTATTTATTTACATTAAATATTTTATTGTTAAAATACAAATTTTATTTTGCTTAATTTAATAGCTAATTTACAGCTATATATTGTATCTATGAAATCAAAGTCAGAACATATTCGCTAAATCATCTGCCTTGGATACAAATTGATCTAAGAAAGCAGAGATTAGTGGTGGAGGGTTGTTTCTCAGAGTGGAGTGGGTCTTAACAGTGAATGGTAGGGCCCTGGAAAGTATTGTAGAACAGAGGTGTCTTAGAAAACAGGTACATAGTTCCCTGATAGTGGTATCACTGGTAGATAAGGTGGTCAAGGAGACTTTTGGTACATTGGCCCTCATCAGTCAGAGTATTGTGTTTCGAAGATGTGACATTATGTTATAGTTGTACAAGACATTGGCGAGGCCGCATTTGGAGTATTGTGTTCAGTTTTGGTCACCATGATATAGGAAGGATGTTATTAAACTGGAAAATGTGTAGAGAAGTTTTGCCAGGACTTGAAAGGCTGAGGTAGAGGGAGAGGTTGGGCCGGCTTTATTCCATGCAGCACAGGAGGATGAGGGGTATTCTTTTAGAGTTGTACAAAATCATGAGCAGAACAGATAGGGTGAATGCATTGATTATTTTTCTGAGAATAGTTGAATAAATAACCAGAGGACATAGGATCAAGGTGGGACGGGCAAGATCTTATAGAAACCTGTTGGACTATTTTTTTCACTCTGAGGGTGCTGCGTGTATGGAAGAGTTGCCAGAGGAGATAGTTGAGAATGGCGACATAAAAGCATTTAAAACACACTTGGACAGATACATGGATTAGATTTTGATGAGATGGAGCATTCTTGGTCGGCATGGATGAAGTTGGATCGAATGGCCTGCTTCTTGTGGAAAACTCCATACCTGACATGAGTAAATAAAAAAAATCTAAAAAACACAAGACTAGCTAATGATGGGTTGGATTTTCCAATGATTAGTGCCAGTAATTTTTGTCCTATTGGTAACTTATAACTCCTGTGAGTTTCATTCTCATGCTGTTCAGATGTAACATTCTGCCCATCTTCACTGCTGAGAAAGACAACTGCATGTGCCATGTCCATTTGGCAATATTATAATTACAAGGATGAAAAGGCTGCCAAATTCATCGCTACATCTCATTGATGAATAATGATTTCATCAGTAGGATGCCCATGAAGCAACAGCCCAAAACTCATGGCATATTTTGTCTTTAATACCCAAGTGATATCCTTACATGTTAGATGACGTTGTCTTAAAACAAAATACCTATCTCTCACAATATTATTGTTGTACTTTTTGCCTAATATAACACTACAGGGTCCCCATTGAGCAGAGGTTCTCATTATACCATAAGAAGCATCCATCACATATATAGACATATGAATTGATCTGAAAAAATATTGGCACAATTGATATAAGATTTAAAAGATTTCCCTACAGTTCAAAATTGACATCCGGCAGCCGATGTCTCTCATTCAGCAGCAGCTGTGTTTGTATCCAGTTAACCTCAGAGCTGGGAAAGCTGTTGACATTTACCCAGCTCAATTGGACAGTGCGCTGCGTCCATCAGTGCAGTGTGAGTATCTCGCATCTGTCACTTTGTTGAGCAGAAGGCTACACTTGAGATTCAACTTGGGAGTAGCCTCGCTACAAGCTCATCTTTTGGCAGATCTGCATGGATCCCAACAGCAGCCAGTGCCAGTAATATTACAGAGAAAATGTTGAACAGGTGCTTCTACATTTTCCTTTGAAAGTGAAGGAAGATGTGCCATCATTTTTATTCAAGCAGTGTCATTCCTCAATTTATAAAAAGGAAATTTTGTTTAGTTTAGTTTAGAGATACAGTGCGGAAACAGGACCTGCGGCCCACCAGATCCGCGCCGACCAGCGATCCCCGCACATCAACACTATCCTACACACACACACACACATACACGAGGGACAATTTTTGCATTTACCAAGCCAATTACGTCTTTGGAGTGTGGAAGGAAACCGAAGATGTCGGAGAAAACCCACGCAGGTCACAAGGAGAACGTACGACTCCCGTAGACGGGATCGAACCCTGGCAAGCGCTGGAAAGGCAGCAACTCTATCGCTGTGCCACCATGCCGTCCCCGAAAAACTAACTATATTTTCATTTTCAAACCAAATTAAGGGTACTCAGTGCTGTTGACATTTGTTC
The DNA here is from genome assembly GCF_010909765.2 of Amblyraja radiata. Taxonomy (NCBI): domain Eukaryota; kingdom Metazoa; phylum Chordata; class Chondrichthyes; order Rajiformes; family Rajidae; genus Amblyraja; species Amblyraja radiata. The sequence goes on along the minus strand of NC_045963.1, from coordinate 15,763,766 downwards.
AGTGTCATTCAGAGCTCAGAGTGACAGAGACTAATTGACAGAGCTCCAGCTTGCAGAGACTAATTGAGGCACACCACTTCCTGGTTTTATAGTCCCTTCCCCTGCCTCCAGCGGGGGCAGCAGAGAGAATGGGGAATTTTGTAAAAACATTAATATCTCTGACATTTTTCATCGACAGGAAAAATCCTCGGCACACAACAGCAGAGGCTGACTCTGAGCAAGGTGGCCAAAAATGACGGCCGTAGGTGGCGCCGTTCTCTCGGAGATCGCAGCAAAGATGGCCAAAACCGGTCAAGAACAGACTTTTAGTAATATAGATAGATAGATGTATTATGCAATTTATTATGTCAAAGATTATTTTGTAAATCAAATAAACATGCCTCTTAGATTCAATGGTGTCATTGTAAACATTTCTAATCAAAATGTACATATATCAAGGAATGATTGTAAGATAAACATGAAGTCTGGAATATTCTGGATGCAGGGCACCAGTTTTGCTCACCACCTTCATATCTCCTGTTCAATAGTTCATTGAAGTTGATATTTCAGAGGTAATAAACATATGAACGGAAGAAACTGAAACAGAAGTAGACTACGTAAACTTCAATAAGATCATGGCTGATCTCTTGGCCTCAGCTCCATTTTCTGCTCGTTCTACATAACCCTTGAATCTTCAAATGGTTAAGCATGTGTTTAACTTAGCTTTAAGAATCTTCAATGATGGAGCCTCCACAGCTTTCTGCAGTACAGAACGCTGGGCCTTCCAATTGTAAATAGCAAGCTCCACCTACAAAGCTGCTTTGATATCTAGCCCAGCTAGAGGCTATCTGGCCAAACAACGTCACCAGTATTTGGATGTTTTGTGCACATTAACAAAAGGATGATGTCTAAAACTATTAAGATTGATCACTATAAGAATTTTAAAAGTTTAGTTTAGTTTAGTTTAGAGATACAGCCGTGGAAACAGGCTCTTCGGCCCGGGTCCGTGCCGACCAGCAATCCCCGCACATTAACACTATCCTACACACACTAGGAACAATTTTCACATTAACCAAGCCAATTATCCTACAAACATTTACGTCTTTGCAGTGTGGGAGGAAACCAAAGATCTCGGAGAAAATCCACGCAGGGTCACGGGGAAAACTTACAAACTCTGTACAGACAGCACCCATAATCGGGATTGAACCCGGGTCTCCTGCGCAGCAAGCGCTGTAAGGCAGCAACTCTACCGCTGCACCACCATGCCGCTATGTATTAAACATTTATTTATTAAACAAAGGTTTAAGGTGAAGGGGAAAAGATTTAATAAGAATCTGAGGGGTGACTTTGTCACACAAAGGGTGGTGAGTGTATGGAACAAGCTGCCGGAGGAGGTAGAGAACATTTAAGAAACAATTAGACTGATACATGGATAGGACAGGTTTGGAGGGATATGGACCAAAAGCAGGTAGTGTAGCTGGGACATGTTGGATGGTGTGGGCAAGTTAGTCCGAAGGGCCTGTTTTCATACTGTATTACTCTATGACTACATTATACCTCCACCATGCATGAATGCTTCAAAATCAAGTGATCGAGTTTTATTGCCATATACTCAAGCATAGAAACATAGAAAATAGGTGCAGGAATAGACAATTCGGCCCTTCGAGCCAGCACTGCCATTCAATATGATCATGGCTGTTCATCTAAAATCTGGTTTCAACGGGTGCGCAGAAAGCAGTGTTTTATTTGTTATGGTTCATGCCTGTATTGCATACGAGCACCGCTAAAAAGTTAAATACTAAATTGATGTACAGCAGCCAATAGCGTTGTGTGAAATATTGTATGAGTACCATCAACTTTTTTTTTTAAACAAAAAAAGCACTGAAAGTATCAGATACAAAAACCTCACAACAATCATAAATCTTCTGCAGGGGGATTCAGCAACCTGGAGGGACCTTTGAGAAAGATGAGCAACTGTGCGTTGCTTTTAATCACCTGGTCACCTGTAGCTTTGGCCACTTTTGAAGTTTGGCAGAAAATATGCAGAATGTACTCATAATCTGACATTCACAAGTTCACAAGTTATAAGAGTAGAAGTCGGAAATTCAGCCCATCACGTCTACTCAGCCATTCAATCATTGCTGTTCTCTGCCTCCTAATCCATTTTCCTGCCTTCTCCCCATAACCCATGACGCCTGTTCTAATCAAGAATTTGTCTGACTCTGCCTTAAAAATATCCACTGACGGCCTCCACAGCCCTCTGTGGCAATTAATTCCACAGATCAACTACCCTGTGACTTCTCACGACTCTTCAAAATATTGAAGACATACCCAGGATATCTGGCAGGTTTAGTTTAGTTTAGAGATACAGAGCAGAAACATGCCCTTCGGCCTATGCCTAGTAGCTATTAGCTGCTGTACATCAAGGTATGCCTACTCCACTTTGCCCTTCGGCCCATTGAGTTGACGCTTTAATGTGATCCCTGCACACATTAGGGACAATTTACACATACACCAAGCCAATTAACCTACAAACCTGTACGTTTTTGGAGTGTGGGAGGAAAGATATTTGAGAAAATCCATTCAGTGATGGGGAGAACATACAAACTCCGTACAGACAGCACCCATAGTCGGGATCAAACCCGGGTCTCCGGCTCTGCAAGTGCTGCACGGCAGCAACTCTATCGCTGAGACACTGTCAGTGGCCAAAATACTGCTGGGAAATCCATTAATTACAAGAAGTCTAAATTCCCCCTAAATTTAAAAAAAGATACGACACAACTCTTCGAAACAAGTCAATGAGCATAGAGATGTGAATACACAACTGAGCTTAGAGAGTAAAGGGTCGATAGAACCGATGGCAGTTCTCTTTGATACTCTAAATGGCAATGCAAAACATGTTCTTGGGGCAAGCAATGTGGAAATGTTCAAAGCAGAAACCAAGATAGCCAAAGGCAGGAAATGCCTATTACTGGAAATAGTTTGTGATTTCATACTAGCCACCATGACTGAACATCATCTCCTGGAGCCCATTTGCTTTCTAACCAGCCTGTCGTATTCTCATATTTCTACAGATCATAACATTATGAAGCATTCAGTGAAAGGTAATTACTTTGAAGACTTTAAGATAGGTTGTAGAACATCACCTTACTTAAATGATTCTTACATAGGGCCCAATGCTATATCGTCCCTATGAAGGAATCAATATTAAGTTGCAGGATCAGATAGTGCCAATAGAATGTTCACCTTGTTGCTAGGCAATGGTTTCTGACTGGTGTTTTCAATCATGACTGCAAAGGGTAGTTTTATTTCCCAATAGCTCAAATTCCAATCTCTCTGGGTCTTCAACTAATGCAAGCACGATGAACTATTGCATCATTTACCCCAATTATGGGAGGAATCATCAATCAGGGCAGTCAGAGATTGAGGGATCCGAGTTAGAAATCAAAGAAAGAAATTGGGATTGCTGTAAATCAGAGACCAGGGTGCAAGGAGTTAAAAGTGGGATTGCAGGGTTTTGAATATTTGGTTTGGGGGGTTAAAGTTCATGGGAGATAGATTCTTAAAGATCAAGGGAAATTGGTATGAGATAAATATGTTTGGGAGTTTCAGAAATTGAAGGGAGGGATCTAAGGATTTTACAGGGGAGCTGGTATCAGATAATTAACATTGTAGCTTGAGGGATCTGAAATTGAGAGTACCATGCAGGAGGAGGGGAAAGGCAGGGAAATAGGTCCCTTGCACCTTTCATATTTTTCTTTAGTTTGAAAGCAGATTGGAGCAACGTAGCGGATTGAAAGCAGAAAGCAGCCTACCAGAGAACTGGGAGAAATTCAGAGACCAGCAGAGGAGGACAAAGAGCTTAATTATGAAAGGGAAAATAGATTATGAAAGAAAACTGGCAGGGAACATAAAAACTGACTGCAAAAGTTTTTATAGATGTAAAGAGAAAGAGATTAGTTAAAACAAATGTTGGTCCCTTGCAGTCAGAAACAGGTGAATTGATCATGGGGGAAAAGGACATGGCGGACCAATTGAATAACTACTTTGCTTCTGTCTTCACTAAGGAAGACATAAATAATCTGCCAGAAATAGCAGGGGACCGCGGGACAAATGAGATGGAGGAACTGTGTGAAATCCAGGTTAGCCGGGAAGTGGTGTTAGGTAAATTGAATGGATTAAAGGCCGATAAATCCCCAGGGGCAGATAGGCTGCATCCCAGAGTACTTAAGGAAGTAGCTCCAGAAATATTGGATGCATTAGTGATAATTTTTCAAAACTCTTTAGATTCTGGAGTAGTTCCTGAGGATTGGAGGGTAGCTAATGTAACCCCACTTTTTAAAAAGGGAGGGAGATAGAAAACCGGGAATTACAGACCAGTTAGTCTAACATCGGTAGAGGGGAAACTAGCAGTCAGTTATTAAAGATGGGACAGCAGCACATTTGGAAAGTGGTGAAATCATTGGACAAAGTCAGCATGGATTTACGACAGGTAAATCATGTCTGACGAATCTTATAGAATTTTTCGAGGATGTAACTAGTAGAGTGGATAAGGGAGAACCAGTGAATGTGTTATATCTGGACTTTCAGAAGGCTTTCGACAAGGTCCCACATAAGAGATTAGTATACAAACTTAAAGCACACGGTATTGGGGGTTCAGTATTGATGTGGATAGAGAACTGGCTGGCAAACAGGAAGCATAAAGTTGGAGTAAACGGGTCCATTTCAGAATGGCAGGCAGTGACTAGTGGGGTACCGCAAGGCTCAGTGCTGGGACCCCAGCTATTTACAATATATATTAATGATTTGGACAAGGGAATTGAATGCAACATCTCCAAGTTTGCAGATGACACTAAGCTGGGGGGCAGTGTTAGCTGTGAGGAGGATGCAAGGAGGCTGCAATGTTACTTGGATAAGCTGGGTGAGTGGGCTAATGCATGGCAGATGCAGTATAATGGGGATTAATGTGAGGTTATCCACTTTGGTGGCAAAAACAGGAAAGTAGACTATTATCTGAATGGTGGCCGATTAGGAAAAGGGGAGATGCAACGAGACCTGGGTGTCATGGTACACCAGTCATTGAAAGTAGGCATGCAGGTGCAGCAGGCAGTGAAGAAAGCGAATGGTATGTTAGCATTCATAGCAAAAGGATTTGAGTATAGGAGCAGGGAGGTTCTACTGCAGTTGTACAGGGTCTTGGTGAGACCACACCTGGAGTATTGCATTCAGTTCAGGTTGGACAGGCTAGATGCAGGAAGATTGTTCCCGATGTTGGGGAAGTCCAGGACAAGGGGTCACAGCTTAAGGATAGAGGGGAAATCTTTTAGGACCGAGATGAGAAAAACATTTTTCACACAGAGAGTGGTGAATCTCTGGAACTCTCTGCCACAGAAGGTAGTTGAGGCCAGTTATTTGGCTATATTTAAGAGGGAGTTAGATGTGGCCCTTGTGGCTAAAGGGATCAGGGGGTATGGAGAGAAGGCAGGTACGGGATACTGAGTTGGATGATCAGCCATGATCATATTGAATGGCAGTGCAGGCTCAAAGGGCCGAATGGCTTACTCCTGTACCTATGTTCTATGTTTCTATGTTTAATGACTGATGTGCTTTGCTTTCTCAAACTTAAAAATTGGTTCCAAGGGGAAAAAATGTTTCTCTTTATTTAAGAGTAAGATTCAATTGAATTAGCATCTTTCATTGGCATAAAAGTCCTAACCCAAGGATATTGAGTTGAATTTCAACATATAAACATTACATCCAGCTTGTTTTACAAGCATGTCTGACAATGTAGAATACTCAAGAGCACAATAGTAATGTTATGGTGAAAAAGTAGGAACGAACAATAGAACAGACTCGTGTTTTACAGTACATGTACCTGTCAATTCTATTGTACAATCCTAATCTTTTTACCAATAAAATCAGTAATCTATCTAAACTAGGATATTCAACCTGCTCGTAAAAGGACACAACTGAGCAGGTCAAGCAGCATCTCTGGAGAACATGGATAGGTGACATTTCGAGTTGAGACCCTTCTTCAGACCTACTCATGTGGGATTCTTGTGTTCGGCAAATATTCTGCTGGAAGACCACCTAGCATATATAATTAACCATAATTCAGCAATCTTTACTAGGAGAGTAAAAATCTAACTTCAAGACTGAGTGAGTGACATTCCCAGTGATTGACACAACAAATAGGAACCTTTCAGCAGTTCCGCTTTAAATAGGCTTCACCTGTGTGCTGTTGCCTTGTGTTCCCTGCATGATCAACAGTCTATGCCACACATTTATTTCAAAAAATCTGAGTATGCAAAGGCAAACCAAATTAATAGTAAATGCCAATAGTAGCTTGTCACAGCCGACTATAGCTCATTATTTTAGTGAAAGCTTCAAAGACAATTTCACTCACTACCATTCAACCTGCTCGTATAAAAGGACACAACTGAGCAGGTCAAGCAGCATCTCTGGAGAACATGGGTAGTCAAGTCAAGTTGCAGTAATCTAGGCGGGAGGAGATGAATGTGTGGATGATCTTTTCCAGGTCATCAAACTGGAGGATTATTTTTATTTTAGCTATCGTCCAAAGCTGAAAGAAGCTAGCTTTTACCACGGCATTGACTTGTTTGTCAAATTTCAGTGCTGAGTAAAATATCACGCCAAGGTTTTTGACGTGAGGTTTGAGTAGTGGGGTAAGGCTTCCAAGGCTGCCTGCTATCATTTTGATTGAGTCCGAGGGGCCGAGAAGGATGACCTCAGGCTTACTCTAGGTGACATTTCGAGTTGAGACCCTTCTTCAGACCTACTCATGTGGGATTCTAGGTATCTAGGTATCTTAGGCCTCTAGGTATCAATATAAAGCACATTTAAAAATATAAAATATAAACAAACTTAAATAACTTTGTCCTGACAAACAAGTTGTGAAAAAAAATAGATTTTTCATAAAATAATGTGCATGAGTAGTGCTTTATTTTATATGTGAGATAAACTCTGCCTGATTGGCCTCAAGGAAATCTACAGATCCAGTTTACTTTGGCTTCCAGATGATTTGGGCTTTTCTCTTTAAATTTGTGTGCTTATATTATGTGGTCACATGTACTTGAGCAGAAAGCTCCATTTCATTTGCACCACAGCCATTATTAGCTTTGTGTAGAAATCAGTTACGGCAGTGCTTTGCATTCAGTCAGTGAGACTTCAATGTTTGTATTTTCCTCCTATGGGAAAAGTTGAACCCATTATTCAGGCTGCATGGCCTGGGTATGGTTTAGCTAAATAAAACTAAGCAGATCTCACGTGCTGCAAATGGTTACTTCCATTTGAGCCGATTATGCTACCTGTGGCCTCAAAACATGGATCAAAATTACAGAAGCATCATCCATTTATGTTGCCTCCCACACAGCCATGCATGCCCAGATGCTCTGTGTCTCAGTGGGCTGGACACACAGATGACCTAATTTATAGCCCTCACGCAGTCTCATTTTCTTTTATGAACTTTTTTTTTGTTTGGAGACAAAGTCACACAAAAACAAACACTCGTAATAGAACTTCCAGACCACTGTGCTGTTTTTTCTCGGCGGTTGTTTAGAAATGCTTCTTGGCCAGTGCCTCAGGTTGGATTAGGCTACCTGCCACTCTCGCATCCAATTCATTCACAAACTGACTGTCACTTCCTTCACCTCTCCATGACAAACCACCGATCCAACTCCACAATTTTCAACTAAACCCTACTTTATTTAACCCTTCTCCTGTCCATATCCAGCACGAGTTCCAAATGGTGTCTCAACTGGTCTCTATAATCGCCACCAGATACAACATTAACATTTCTTTAAATCACGTCATAGAATCACTGTAGCCTTTCTAATCTTAAATTCATCTTTAAATTTATATTTTCTTGGGTATTCCCTTCTGATGCCCACCATTCTCTATCTCCAGGTGATTGGAACACTACATTAAGAGTCAAGCACATTGGTAGGTCTGGAGTCACAAATAAGCCAGAGTTGGTAAGGACAGCAGATTACCTCTCCTGAAGTTTCTTGTAAAGCAGAAAGTTTTGTTTTAATGACAAATCAGTAGCTTTGTGGTCATCATTACAAAGGACAGGTTAATTTCACCTGCACACATTCCAGATTATTACCTGAATTTAATCTCCATAGTTGTTAAAGTGGGATTTGTAATCAGATGTTTGGATTATTATCTCCACTTTCTGGATGACTATTCTGGTGATTTAATTGCTGCATCTTTACCGCAAATAGAGCTGGAAGCTATGTTACAGATTAAGGAATGCCTACCTTAAAATCCTTTCGTGCTCATGTTCTGCTTCTTTAAAAACCTTCTTTGAAAACATCACCCCTTGTTTGGTTTGATATTTAGTTTTGTCCATGAGAGTTTAACTGTCCTTGAATATTTATTCTGTAACATTCAGACAATTTCTGATCTTTAATTTCACTACAATTCAAGGGGACTGTGCTTGTGTCATGCTATCTTTATTGTCTTAAACAAAGAAGGTTCATGCCTGAGGCACACTGTTGCCAGGACTGGGCTAAGTAAGGGCAGCAGACGTATGGACCAGATGGAAGAACAATCCATAGATGGGAAGTGGTTGCTAAGATTTGGAGGCAGGGGTATGAACAGGATGGAGGAGAACAGTTCTGTTGGAAAGAGCATGCACCAAGGAGGGTATGGTCTTGAGGAGGTGTAGATTGGGGAAATATCAACCTCACCCCTAGGCAGTGTAACTAGGGGAAAGAAGGGGAATGAAAAGCAGGAGGTCAGAAAGCAAAAAAAAAAACATGGAGGAGCAGGGGAATAAGAGAACGGAGTGAATGAGTGGATGATGTGATTTAAGGCGTGGATTACAGAGATGGATGGAAACTGAAGGAGGTGGGGAATTGGAGCAGGAGCATGAAAGTGAGGTAACAGAAAGAGCACAAGAGAAAGGATGTATTGTCAGTGCCTTGTGTGTTTGTGATATCTTGATTGAAGGTAAATGAAGATGGGTTTGTTATTAAATTTGCAGATGACTCCAAAATTGATATGCAGAAAGTGAGGAATGCTGTCAAAGTAAGCAGCGGGATAGTTTAACTACAGAAATGGGCTAAAAATAGCAGATTCAAGCAAGTGTGAGGTGTTACACAAATTAGTTTAGTTTAGTTTAGAGATAGTTTAATTCAGGGCGGTCACGGTGGTGCAGCGGTAGAGTTACTGCCTTACAGTGAATGCAGCGCCAGAGACCCAGGTTCAATCCTGACTACGGGTGCTGTCTGTACGGAGTTTGTAAGTTCTCCCCGTGTCCTGGGTGGGTTTCTCCAAGATCTTTGGTTTCCTCCCACACTACAAAGACGTACAGGTTTGTAGGTCAATTGGCTTGGTAAATGTAAAAATTGTCCCTAGTGGGTGTAGGATAGCATTAATGTGCGGGGATCACTGGTCGGTACGGATCCGAAGGGCCTGTTTTCGCACTGTGTCTCTGTAACTAAAACTATACAGCTCAGAAACAGGTGCTTTGGCCCACCAAATCTGTGCCAACCACGATCACCCATGCTCTAGTTCTATTCTATACAGCAAGGCCAATTTACAGGAACAAATTAACCTACAACGGTGCACGTCTTTGGAAAGTAGGAGGAAACTGGAGCACCCGGAGAAAACCCACGCAGTCAAGGAGAACTTACAAACTCCGTACAGACATAGTCATTGACATAGTCAGGATCAAACAAAGCTTTCTGGTGCTGTAAGGATGCAACTCTAATGATGTTCCACTGTGCCGCAGTGAAGAACGCATATGAAATGCTTTGATTTCCTTCAATGGTCGGGCCATTGAGTATAAGAATCAGGAAGTCATGTTGCAGCTTTATAGGACTTTGTTTAGGATGCAATTGGGGTACTGTGGGCAATACTCATCGCATTAATAAAGGAAGGATGGGGAGGCTTTGAAAATGGTGCAGAAGAGATTTACCAGCATGCTGCCTAAATTAGAGGGCATTCACTCTGTGGATATATTAGACAAACTTAGATTGTTTTCTGTTGAGTGTCAGAGGCTGAGGAGAGACCTGATAGAAGTTTACACATTTATGAGAGGTATAGATAGATGGTCAGAACCTTATTCCCAGGGTGGAAAACCAGAAGGCATAGCTTTAAGGTGAGAGGGCCAACCCTTAGAGAAGTGCAAGGCTAGTTTTTCTTTTACACACGCACACAGAGTGGTGGGTGTCTGGAACACGCTGCCAGGGGTGGTGGTGGTGGTGGTGGAAGCTATGGTGGCATTAAAGAGGCTTTTCAATTGGCACGTGGATATGCAAGGGATGGAGGGATATGGATCACATGCTGGAATAGGGGATTAATCTGGAATTATGTATGGCACAGACATTGCGGTCTGAAGGGTCTGTTCCTGTGCTGTACTGTTTTATATTCTATATGTTTCAAAACCCTGTTTGGGTCCGGAAACAAGCACAAGAATTAATGGGGTAATCCTCAATGCAAATATTGCATCTATTTTATTATACCATCATCTGAACAAGAGATCATTGGGGCGTCCACATCCCTGTGCACAATGACAGGTGTCGATGATCACCAATTCAACAACTTAATCCAATCTGTTATCTCTAACGGCCTGACCCCAAAGAAGCAACATCAACAGAAATGCAGAAAACCATTGTCAATAGACTGAAAAACCTCACAACAAATGCTCAGCTTTAACAAATAGAAATAGGTTTAGCTGGTTGACTCCTCCTACATGGTCATTTAATTAGATCAAGGTTAATCTTTTACCTCAGTATCACTCTATGTTTCTTGCTACTTCAATCTACTTTCCCTTTCCTTATCACTGTATTGCTTCGTCTTGAATAGTAAAATGTTTCCACTCTAAAGCCTCACTACTATTTTTAGCAAATTTATGACTTTGTCGTTGATTTAATACGCCATTTACTTCTCCTGTTGGATTAACCATTGTGCCCTAAAGGGATATAGTTTTCTTGTATATGATGCATTAATGCTTTAAAAGTTACTCTCTGCTGGTTTACTACCATATATTTTACAGTGGTTGCCCAATTTATCATAGACAAATCACTTATTACGTCATTATAGTTTCTTATGACATTATATTGTTCTGGTTTAAGACCCTGGATTTAGATTGAACTAAAGCATTTTCAGCCTTTATATTAACTCACTGGTTCCTAAAAACCTCTTAAATACCAGAGCCTGAATTAATGCTTTCTCAACAAACAATTCAAGATCTGAAATAGATTTACCATGCTGGTCTAGAAAAACCATTTCTTCCATCCTTGATAGCTTTATCTCCATGTAAAACCTGATATTTTTCAACCAACAGGAGCTGGAAAATGCCAATTGTGCATGGATGTCCTGAATTCACTATAATTGACAGATGCAAAGAGATTTTTGGCTTCTCTATTGGAAAGCAGTTTGGTTGGATGAAAGTGAAAACTGGATTCAAGCACTAATTAATCATTAATGCAAGGAGTTCTTGGACTGCAAACACAATTATGTAAATTCTCTCCACATGCACTTTTTGTGAGTGAGCTCATTTACATCGCTTTGTGATTTGTAAAATAATTATTACTTTACAGTCTTTCTCTCCCCACAAAAGTGCCAATTTGCATGTGGCCTTAAACTAGAATGCAATCAATGAAATACAGACTGTCTCAAAGGCAAAGGAACAGATCTACAAGCAGCAGAAGTCCACCTACCCAAAATAAATGACCAAATAACAGGTGGTGGATGGAAAAGAGTACAAAAGATGCAACAGATTACCTGAGGCCCCATTATTAGCAGTTATAAAGATGCGCAGTACTCCCACTCAACTTGCATGATATTCATAAAACAACTCAAAACGTCAAGCTCTGGGGATATTAAACTGCAAATAGACGAGAGAACAAATCTGCAGTGATTGCAAGGATGACTTTAAGTTTAAATAGGATGGTTTTTAGATCAACATGTTGAGGAACTATAGAGGAAGAAGATTAGTTTGGGTCTCTTCAGTGTCAAAGGTTTATGGTTATTTTAATGTGCAGGGCCCCTTAGGGAAGAGTGACGAGAACAATACAGAATGGTTCATTGTGATGAAAAGTCAAGTTCAATATTGAACCCAAGCAAAATACATTTTGAAGTTGCAAGGATTAACTTGTCTCGGATAAATTAAGGAGCTTTATTGGAAAGTCATGATGGTGCATAAGCAACTGCCAACATTTAATGATCTTTGAACTGAAAGGTTAACTACTTCTTTTAACAGTTGCTGCACGACCTGCTGAATTTTTCTGGCAATTTCTGCTTTTGTTAGTTTTCAGCATGTGCAGTATCTTTATAGTTTTCATTCAGGAATGAATGCAATAAATTATATTTTCCTTTTCGGCGCAAACACACAAAAAGGAAAAATGATCCAACCATGGATAACAAATAAAGTTAAGGATAATATTACACTCAAAGTGTTCATCACATAAATTTACCAGACAGAGCTGAAAGATTGCTGATCATATACAGCAAAAAAGAGATTTGTGAAGAGAGAAGAGAAACACGAAGAGAAAATAAAAGATCTTCAACAAGTATGCAAAAAGTATTTAAAAACATTGTGAAGACAAACGCAGGTCCTTTACATGATAATGTTGATCAAAGAAATGGCAACATCATTAAGCAAGAGGGAGCAATTAACTTTTTGGAAATTGCTAGAGAATTAAGAGTCTAATGAAAAGGAATTCAAGAAGATGGTGCTAGTAAAATAAATAGCACTGGGGAAATTATTGGGAGTTAAAGATGACAAATCCCCAGGACCTGATAATCTGTAACCCAAGGTACTGAAAGATATGGGCAGAAATCGCTTTTAAAATGTGTGTGGGGGGGGGGGGGGGGGGGGGGGGGGGGGACAATGAGGCCTAACATCTAAGCTGGGGTCAGCAACCTACAGCCCACGATCCGAATCACCTGGCCCGCAGGCGTTTTAAAAATATATCGTTTTCCAACCTGGGAACTGTAGCCAGTCCCGGGCACGCAGGCGGCCTGGTCGCTACAGTCAGACCTGGGGAAAGCGAGCCGACCTCGGCGCCATAGCCAGACCTGCCAGCTGACCTGGGCGCTACAGCCAGTCGCAGGGCAGGCAAGCCTATCTGGGCGCACAGGCAAACTGGGAACTGCAAGTCCTTTGGCCAGTCGTGTACGCGCCGACCAGCAATCACCCCGTCCACTAGCACCATCTGACACACTAGGGACAATTTACCGAAACACTTAACCTACAAACCTGCACGTCTTTGGAGTGTGGGGCAGGCGAGCCGACCTGGGCGCTACAGCCAGTCCCGGGGCATAGAGACGACCCAGGCGCTACAGCCCGAACTGGGGCAAGCGAGCCGACCTGCGACTGGCTGTAGCGCCCACGTCACAAAACATGGGGGAGTTTGTCCCCCACCTCTCAAAACATGGGGGGGGGGGGGGGGGACGGGTCCCCCCCACCCCCACAGGATTTCCGCCCATGAAAGGTGCAGCCACGTAGTGTTTAGCATTTTCAAAAATTCTATTGAGTATGGGAAACGGTCCCTGCATATTACAATATGGCAAAAGCTAATACATTTACTTTTAAATAGGGAAATACAGAGTAGTTATTCCAACAATGTAGCAAGGAAAATGCCGGCGTCTATTGGATATTTTAACAGGACACTTAAAAAATAACAACAGGTTCAGTCAGGTACTGAAAGGAACAATACTTAGGTCTAAGGTACACAAAAATGCTGGAGAAACTCAGAGGGTGCAGCAGCATCTATGGAGCGAAGGAGATAGGTAACGTTTCGGGCCGAAACCCTTCTTCAGACTGATAGGGGGTGGTGGGGAGAAGGAAGGAAAAAGGGAGGAGGAGGAGCCCGAGGGCTGGGGATGGGAGCAGACAGCTCGAGGGCTAAGGAAGGGGAGGACCGGGAGGTCAGGTAGGTTCTTGCAGACCGAGCGGAGGTGTTCGGCGAAACGATCGCCCAACCTCCGCTTAGTCTCACCGATGTAGATCAGCTGACATCTAGAGCAGTGGATGCAGTAAATGAGGTTGGAGGAGATACAGGTGAACCTCCGTCGCACCTGGAACGACTGCTTGGGTCCTTGAATGGAGTCGAGTTACTTAGGTCTAGCCATCCACAATACTGGTCAATGTTTGATGAGGGAAACAATTACAATTGTTCTAGGTTTTCGAAGACATGAAACTGAGTGTTCAGAGTTCTGAAGAGGTTGAAAAGACATCTCAAAGCAATTTGGACAGTTTGAAGGGAGCAAATAAATAGCCAATCCAGTATTTTGCGATGAATGTGAAGTTAGCATCTTCAGTAAGGCAAACAGAAAGGCAGAGTATTATTTAAACAGTGATACATTGGGAATTGTTGATGCAGAAAGATGGTATGCATCCTTGCACATCAGTCAATGAAACCAAACATGCAGATGCTGCAAATTGTTGACTTCATTGCAAAATGGTTTAGGTCAATGAGTAAAGCTGTCTTCCTAGAAGCCTACAGTGACTTGGTGAGATAATGTCTGGACTAATATTTGCAAATTTGGGCTCCTTACCCTGAAGCAGATTCTCGACTTGGAACATCACCTCACCTTGTTCTCCAGAGATGCTGTCTGACTCGCAGTTACTCCAGCACTGCTTTTTTTTTGGAAACTAGCATCTGAAGTTCCTTGTTTCTACTCACTAAAAGATAATACTTACCTTAGAAGGAGTGCCATGAAGGGTCGCCAAACTAACTGCTGGGATGGTGGGACAATCATATTGGAGACATTTGATTGAGAAGGCCTGAAATTCACTGGTTTTGAAGAATAAGATGAGATCTCACAGAGACATAGAAAACTCTGACAGGATTTGACAAATTGATCGCAGGCAGAAAGCTTCCTCTGGCTGGCTTGTCAAGAATCAGAGACCACAGTAAAAACCAATAAGGGACATTTTCTTCAAAGTGGGGAATTCTCTGCCAGTGGACGTTACACAAAAAAGGCCGCAATCCACAAAAAGTACTTAAAAAGGTGACAGATGTCTAGACACCAACGCCATGAGTACAATGTATGGCAGGGAGACTCAAAAGGGGGTTATAGCATATTCTTACTCCAATTTTTCAGTTTCTTTACCAAGGTTTAAGGAACTTTATGTCATTTAATAAAATTGGTTGTTGCTGCACCAGCTGTAACTAAATTATTCTCTCTCATAGAAGGGGGGTATTCTGATTATATCAACAAAATATGTAGATATAAAAAACCTTGAGAAGTTTCGTCCATTTAACCAACCACATTGTGAGTCTTCACATGGATTATCAGACTTGTGATCATAAGGAACGTTCCAATCTGTATGAATCTTAATCTTAAATGAAGGGAACAACTGTCATTCATTCGTCATCATTGAAAACATTAGCGACACAGTGGTGCTGGTTTCCAACGGGAACGGTGACGGACGCACCACACATCTCTGTCCTCCAGTTCCTGCGGACTTCCGCCACTGGAAGTATAGGATTTTGGTGTGTGTGCTTTATCATCATTCCTTACAATGCTTTGTACGACAGTGATCGCAACTTCTCCTGAAGTGTGGATGGTCGTTGGCTCACTAGAAGCTCATCCGCCCTTTGACAGGTCTTGTTTTTGGTCCTGGTGCGGGGTCCTCAGCCCCCTCCTCACCTGGCAAACCAGGTGGTGGAGACGGTTTAATTGCCGACTATCTGCATGGAAGAGGTAGCACGGGATTACATGGTACCCGTGGCGGGGGGGATCTCCCCCCGACCTCACCTACTGTACAATAGCCAAATTTGCTTCATTGGGAATGATGGGATGAGCCAATTATTGGTCAAGCATCAAGGGAAACATTTACCATATGGAAATATGTTTCTACCACACCAAACTCAGTGGCTGGAAAAAAGAATGCATCGCTCAATATATTCAAGGCTAAAATTGACAGATTTTGTTTAAAGGGGAGTTGGGTTATGTGGAATATGGGAAAAGTAGAACTGAGACCAAGATCAGATCAAGCATGATGACGTTGAATGGTTGGGTCACTGTGCCTATGCACGTAATTTCCTATCATTTTATCATGTGAGAAATCTGAAAATTAAACACATGCAGCTGTGGTCGTCATTGCAAGGAAAGGAATTGCTCTCCTCCAGAGAATACTGTCCTGACCTAATGACACATTGCTAGAAAATGGCATTTTGCACCAGTGTAATCAAACAAAGTCATCTGTATTTCATTGATGGGGTACTTCAATTTAATGCTACATGCAAATTGGCACTTTTGCTGGGAGAGAAAGCCTGTAAAATAGTAATCACTTTATTACACAAAGCAATCTAAATGAGCTCACTCACTAAATATGATGTGGAGAAATTTACATTGTATTCATGTCTGGAATACTAAATAGCATAGGATTGAATAGAATGGGAGGATTTGGTTAGATGGTTCATTTGACGCCAAATCCCTGTACTGACTTTCATGGATGTTTCCTTGTTGTTTTAATTCTGTCATTTCAGCTTTTTGTTCAGTAGGCAGAAGAAACATACCTTGGCTATTTTTGGCAGTTAGAAAACTCTTAACAATTTTCTCCCACTTCCCAACTTTTTTGCAACAAACCCCTCCAAACCACCCAGTCCCCCAATCTTTAATCAAGAAAGGACTACTCACTAAGTGAAATTTGAGTGTCTTTACACATTAAATGTAAAAGGTTATCATGCAGGAACAGCAAGTGTGAAGGTAAGTGGAAAAGTCTTTACTGCAAAGGAAGGTAGTAGACATCAACCTTGTCCCAAAGCCATCACATGATGAAGAGGACAATCCAGATTTGGCAATGGTTGATTCAGCACTCACCAATGTGAATAGGTAAGGTATGTAATTTGCTTAAATGATTATCTATTCCAGTAGGGGTCACTGGGTAAATAGTGTAATCATACATCTAGTACTTGTTTCTCTGACAAACGTATTAATTAAAATAAGCCTGCATTTCAAGCACTCTGTCAGAAAGACTACCTTGCCTTTAGTTTTCTCCGCTCCTTAGTTTCCAAACATTTTGCCAAATGTTTATGCTTTCTCTAACCCTGCAATTAAAGTCACCAAGGTGGATTGTATTGTTTTTTTTCCTGTTTAGATTGTTTAAGGTCAAAGTACAATTAAGATTTTGATTATATTTCCTATGTTATGTATTGAAGTGTGCTCTTCCTATATTTCTACTGTATTCTACTCTTCCTATATTTTAAATGAGAAGTCAGGGGAACCACAGGTTATAGTTGAAACAGCTGAACAATCGTGATGAAAGAGATAATAGGATTATTCAGTCCCTGATCTAATAGAAAATTCAATTAAACAAAATATAAATTACAATAAAAAGTATGAATTATGAATTCCAAAAAGGAACATCCTACACGACCAAATTAATCCTGTTCTAGCTTTTCTTTCAAGCCACCAACAGATTGGAACAGCATAGTCTGAGCAAAAAAACAAGAATTCTCAAAAGCGCTTTGACATGGTACCGCATTATAGAATGAAGAGTTGGGGAAAACCTATGGAATGACACATGAGGGCTACAAAAGAAACAGCGCAAAAAAATGAGCTCAGTAGGTAGAAAAAAAGAGTAAGTGGAATCCCATAGGGATCAGTTCTGGGGCTATCATAAGGTCATAAGGAACAGGCGTAGAATAAGGCCATTAGGCCCATCAAGTCTACTCCGCCATTCAATCATGGCTGATCTTTCACTCCCTCCTAATCCCATTCTTCTGCCATCTCCCCATAACCTCTGACACCTGTACTAATCAAAACTCTATTCATCTCTGCCTTAAAAATATCTATTGATTGGCCTTGACAGTCTTCTGTGGCAAATGATTCCATAGATTGACCACCCTCTGACTAAAGAAATGTCTCCTCACCTCCTTCATGAAGAACATCTTTTAATTCTGAGGCTATGACCTCTAGGCTCTCCCACTAATGGAAACATCCTCTCCACATCCACTCCATCCAAGCCTTTCACTATACTGTATGTTTTAATAAGGTCCCCCCTCATTCTTCTAATCTCCAGCGAGCACAGGCCCAGTGCCGACAAACACTCATCATAGGTTGACCTACTAATTCCTGGGATAATTCTTGTAAACCTCCTCTGGACCCTCTCCAGAGCCAGCACATCCTTCCTCAGATATAGTGTCCAAAATTGCTCACAATATTCTAAATGTGGCCTTACCAGCGCCTGTACTCGCTAGAATTTAGAAGACTGAGGGGGCGTCTTATAGAAACTTACAAAATTCTTAAGGGGTTGGACAGGCTAGATGCAGGAAGATTGTTCCCGATGTTGGGGAAGTCCAGAACAAAGGGTCACAGTTTAAGGATAGGGGGGAAATCTTTTAGGACCGAGATGAGAAAAAAGAAATTCACACAGAGAGTGGCGAATCTCTGGAATTCTCTGCCACAGAAGGTAGTTGAGGCCAGTTCATTGGCTATATTTAAGAGGGAGTTAGATGTGGCCCTTGTGGCTAAAGAGATCAGGGGGTATGGAGAGAAGGCAGGTACAGGATACTGAGTTGGATGATCAGCCATGATCATATTGAATGGCGGTGCAGGCTCGAAGGGCCGAATGGCCTACTCCTGCACCTAATTTCTATGTTTCTATGTTTCTTATAGAGCCTCAACATTACATCCCTGCTTTAGTATATGAGCCCTCTTGAAATAAATGGGCAAATTAGGTTTGCTTTCTTTACTGCCGATTCGAATTGCAGATTGACTTTTTGGGAATCCTGCAACAGCACTCCCAAGTCCCTTTGCACCTCTGATTTCTGGATTCTCACCTCATTTAGAAAAGAGTCTACACCTTTAACCCTACTGCCAAAATGCATGACTCTACACTTTGCTTCACTATATTCTATCTGCCACTTCTCTGCCCGCTCTCCCAACCTGACCAAGTCCTTCTGCAGAGTCCCTGCTTTCTCTGCACTACCTGCCCCTCCATTTAGTTTTCTGTCATCCGCAAACTTTGCCACAAAGCCTTCAATCCCCTCATCCAAATCATTAATATATAACGTGAAGAGTAGCAGCCCCAGCACCGTCCCTTGCGGAACTCCGCTAGTCACTGGCAGCCAACCAGAAAAAAACCCTTTATTGCCACTCTTTGTCTTCTGCCATCCAGCCAACCTGCTCTCCAAGTTAGTACCTGCCCTTTGCTTTCATCTTCCTAAGCAGCCTAACATGTGGCACCTTATCAAAGGCTTTATGAAAATCTACTGAGTATCGCTGTTCATCCTTTATAGGTATATTGGCTCATGGTTATAATTACAACAGGCTGGGGGGGGGGGGGGGGTTGTATTAAGTTGAAAGCAAACAGACAAGTACATGAAATCATTAAGTCTGAAAAATAAACATGTTATTGGGAATTGGACTATATCATCTCCTATGCCAGGAAAAATACACTGGGCAGCATTTTTTTTTTAAATGGGATAGAAAAGCGAAGGAATCCATTAGTACACTATAACAAATCATTAAAATTTCCTATATAGATCAACAATGGTTGTAAATAAAGTGTAAACAAAGCATTGGAGGTTCAGTAGAATTGAAAAGCAATTAAGTTATGCCAAACCAACAGGAAATGGAATAGACTACATTCAGAATACAATGCACCATGATGCTCACAATGTAAGAATAAGTCTTTTGAAAAAGGGTGTGATGTTTTACACAGGTATTGGACAATGAAATGTTGAATAGATTGAACATACTGGGCATATTTTCTGAAGAAAAGCGAAGGCTGAGATATACCTTCAGAGATCTTTCAAGTAATGATAAAGCAGATAAAACGATTTTTTTGTTTGCGATCAAGGCTAAATCCAGGGACATTGATATGGTGTGATGTGAACATGGGGTATTATCATATGGATAAGCTGAAGATAGCTTAAATGGATACATTTAAGAAAAAATGAACAAAGAAGGAATAAAATGATTTGCTGAAAATCATGAAGCATCGATTTTGGCCAAATAGTAATTTTGTGATTAAATTTTCCTGTATCTTTTATGGAACAGGCTCTTCTCTGTGATGTTGATTATTACGTTTTTATACATGAAAGGGACTACTAAATGTGTTAAATATTTATCAGCAAGGTATTAATTAATTCCATCAAAAACTAAATTCCACTATAACAAATCTTTGGGTATGTTACAAAGTTATTTTTCTGTTTAATTGATGCATTGATACTTATATTCTGATTTTAAATGCTGTCAAGACATCTCCTAATCTCTATTAATATGCAGCTCCTAAATCCTCTTGCAGTTAGTTGAATATAATTAATTTTGAAGTGTTATACCTAGAATTTTGTAACTCCATTGATTTTATTCAACTGGTTTTGCTGAGCTCAAAGATTAGTCATCAGATTAATGGATGTGGTTAATGGGGATTGCAAATAGCAAATTAAAGTCATTTGACACCATTTCAGTCTTGAGAGAGTAGAATTAGGTACTTATCTATCTCCCAACAATCAAAACCCTGGTTCATGCAGATCACTTATCATCCTCAGGAGCCACTTCTCAAGGAGGACAGATATTGATGCAGAATTCACTGTGTTCACTGCATCAGCAAAACTTTCAAAGAACAGAGATAAAGAACTCAAACCTAACACCAAGCTCATTGTTTGCCAGGCAGCAGTGATCCCTTCCTTTCTCCAAGTATTATTGATGCAGGCTTTATTCCAGTTGACACTTCAAAGCATAAGAGTAGCACCAACAATTGTCTCTCGCCAAATACTTCCAAATGTAAGGACAGGGTAGACCTACCAATATCCTTTCATTGTCTAAAACCAGATAATTACTTGGAGAAAGATAAATTAATTACAACATGGTGATGCCAGTTCTCGCCCGGCACCATTTTATCTTCATGCATCTTCCAGTTAGGCACATTTACTGCACTTGCCAAGTATTACAACCTGGAATTTCAATTGCACACTGCTGTTTGTTCAACATTAAAAGCTGCCACAACCAGACATAAAAGCAGTTTTTTTCCATGAGTAGTAGCTCTACTCATTAACAACAAATCTGTAGCCTCCTTTTGCTCTGGTATTTTATTTAATTCACGTTTAATCAATAATATTTTATTATTAATGTTCAATGTTTTATGTGTCATTCCTAACTGTCACTGTATGTCATGTTGGGGCGCTGTCAACTATGACTGCCCTGCCTGCAGCTGTTTGTCCTTTCACCCTTTTTTTAATTTTTAGTGTGGTGAAAGTTTTTGTTTTGGAGGTCGTCTTTTTATGTGGGGGGTGGGGGTGGGGGGGAAAATGTATTTCTCAGTCCCTACCTGGTCGGAGATGCGGCTTTCCTCCGAGCCGCATCTTCGCCCCTTCCTCGCAGCGTACCAACGGGACTGGAGCAGCGTTTACTGCCGGGACCGGCCAGAACCTCAGCTTCAGCGGCGGCACAGCGCTGAAGCACCATCACGGAGCGGGCGATGCCTTACCCAGGTCGCTGTGTGATAAGCTCTAGAGTGCTGAGACCGCCGACTCCCACATCGCGGAGCTGTGGTCGAGGAGCATCCAACTGCAGGGTGGCGCTGGATTTAAACACCGCGGAGCCTGGGATCTCTCGCCGAGATCGCCAGTGTTGGAGCTCCAACCAGCACCGCCTGTAGACTTCGGGAGTCGCGGTCTCTAGGGAGGAAGCGGCCGTTCCAGACACTCCAAGCCGCTGAGAGTGTTCTCCCGACGCCGGAGCTCCATCATCCGGCGAGAAGGCCTGTAACATCGGGCCGCCTATGCGGCAACTACGGAGGCCTCAATAGGCCCGACCATGTGTGAACAAGAGGAAGAGGACTGGACTTTGTTGCCTTCCCTCACAGTGGGAACCATTGTGGGGGGATGTTTTTATATTCAATGTTAAATTCTTTAATGTTGTGTTTTATTTTTATTGGTGTGCTGCAAATGGCAACTCAAATGTCACTACTCCAATTGGTGTACGTGACAATAAATGTCCTTTGTCCTTTGTTGTCAATGGCAAGAGGAGCACCAAGGCAAATTCCTTGTATGTGAATACTTGGCCAATAAACTTATTCATTCATAAACGTATTCATTCATTATCATTCATCATTATGGAATTGCAAATCCTTTTTTCCTTCAGAGTCATCGCGTTTATCACTTCTTTTGAAGCACTGCATGAGAACTTGGACCATCGTGTCACAGGTACAAGCACATGACAGCCTGGACATCTTGGCACTGCACCAGCATACTGTAAGTTAATTATTTTCAACGTCCGAGCCTCCTAGTCCATTTATCACCTATTCTATTCTCCTATCACTTTGATCTTCTGAAGCATAGGGGTCAATCTCCTTTCTTCTTCAATCCCACCAACATAAACTTTATCTGTTGCCACATAAACACATGATCTCAGGCCCCAACCTCCTATCCCTCCACATCATCATCATTCTACCCATAGGTGCTGGGTTCTCTCCAGTCCTCACAGCACCTCAACCATCTATCCATAAGTGTGAGGCTGCAGCCGATGCCTCACGTCCCATAAAACATTAGAGTCAGTGGACATGCTCCCGACAAATATTAATCCATCAGTGTAAGAATATGCACACCACATCCCACTCTGCATAGGCCCGATATCTACCAGCCAACACAACGTTCCAGGCTCGGTTTTGGAAACAGGACACACGCTACCTGATCAATTATGGCTGGGGCCTTGGGCTTCAGCACACCTGACTGGAGCCAACATTGAAATGGTTATTGATGTCACACTCCTGCACAAGTCAAGCAAGCCATTTTGGGTGCATCTCCACTCCAACTTGCAATAAATCAATTTTTTTTCTCTCTGTTTTTTTTCTCATTTTATTTCTCTTCTCAGTTATTTACAGCATGGAAACAGGTACTTAGGGGCAACTCACATTCCATTTAAAGCTAATATTGCCTCTGTTATTCCTATGTGAATATTTTAAAAGAATGGTGGCTAGTCGGTAGAGTTGCTGCCTTCCAGCACCAGAAACTCAGGTTCGATCCTGACTACAGGTGCTGTCTGTACGGAGTTTGTAAGTTCTCCCAGGGACCGCAAGGATTTTCCACGGGTGTTCCAGTTTCCTCCCACACACCAAAGATGTACAGAATTGTAGGTGCTTCGGCAAAGATTGTAAATTGTCCCTAATGTGTAGGTTAGTGCTCGTGTACGGGGATCGCTGGTCGATGCAAACTCGATGGGCCAAAGCTTCCTGTTCCATGGGGTGGAAGTTGAAAGAGTGCATGAAAATAAATTTCTTGGGGTTATAATTGACGATAAAATAAGCTGGAAATCACATATTAAACATGTAAAATTAAAATTGTCAAAAAGTATCTCTGTATTACAAGTAAAAGTAAGCTCTGGATTACAAATCACTCCGTATTCTTTATTGTTCATTGATTTTACCCTACTTAAATTATTGTGCAGAAGTCTGGGGTAATAACTATAAAAATTTGATACACTCATTAACCATGATGCAAAAAAGAGCAATTCGTATTATCCATAATGCTAAGTATCTGGGTCATACGAATCCATTATTTTTAGAGTCAAAATTATTAAAATTAGAAGATTTGGTTACATTCAAAACAGCTCAGATAATGTTTAGGGCCAAAAATAAAAATTTACCTGGAAACATTCAAAAATTATTTAACGATCGTGTGGGGGGTTACAATTTAAGAGGAATATTTAACTTTAAGAAACAAAAAGTCCGTACGACTAGAAAAACCTTTTGTATTTCGGTTTGTGGAGTAGGAGTGTGGAATAAATTGAACGGGGAATTGAAGCAATGCACAAACATGAATCATTTTAAAATGATATATAAAAAAATAATTCTCAAGGGGTACAGGGATGGAGGGGATGGTTGACAAGTGGGGGTTAGTGTTTATCTATTGCTTTACTATTGTTTACTTATGTTTGGGTACTTCAGTTATGAGGTTTGTATGTACATAATAGTTGTATGTATATATATGTCTGTAGGTATTATGGGAAATTGCCTAGGGTAGTATTATTATTAGTAATGAATTGATTTTTAAATATGGTAGAAGTGTTGGGGAAAAGGGGTGAGATTTAATAAGTTATTCTTCTTCTCACTCCTTTTCGAGCTTGTACAGACACAGAGTTGGACATTGGAACTTTGATTTTGTTCTTCTCATTGCTTTGTAAATATTGATTGTAATGTCCAATTGTTTGATAATTTCGATTTTGTTAATATTAATGTCGTTAATGTCTTTACTTGTTCGGAATAAATAAATAAATAAATAAATATCTCAAAACTAAGCTAAACTTAAACTGATATTTCAGAAGTTGATCCAATACATTCAGACCAACACGATAATCCTCTCCTTGGTTATATTCATTATCTCCATCATTGCATGTTATTATACATCTTTTCTTTTTAGTTTGTTCATCATCTTTATAAATAAAGACAGTAATTATTCAATATTTTTTTGTCATTTTGCTGCCTTTCCCCAAGTTTGTAGTTTTTCTCTTTGTAGCCAAATGCCTAGCCTGACTTATTTTTAATTATTTTGTGATCGAGACTTAATGGTAATTCTATTTCTGGATCTCTTTTCTTTTTCACTATTTCCTAATCTCTTCATATTCCATTTTGTCTTCTTCCTTTTTACTTTTCTATGCATTTATAATCTATCTTTCTCTAATGCTTTTTTGGTCTGATCTCCACATGTCCGCATTGCTCTGCAGATGCAAGTTTCCTATTGACAATGATGAGTTTGTTTCTCACAACATATATTTCTCTTACATTATTTTGTGGAAACAGTTCCCATTACTGCCTCTTACTTTGTTTATTTTGTTTTTACTTTATGCTTCAGCTTTATTCTCATCCACAACATTTTGAATTTTATCTTCTCAATCTTTATCTTAATTTCTTCTCAATCTTTATCTTAGTTTGTTAAGAAATAATTGCTGCTTCCATACTTCCATGGCCTATATTTATTTTTTTGTTATTACCAGACCCAGCATTAAATCCTTTCAATGAGGATTTAAGCCATGCAACTGGGTTTAACTGGTGCATTGATGCATTGAATTAAGAGCATGGCTAAGACTAGCCAGATAAGAGTATAATGACTAACCTTCCACAGTCACCAAACACACAAAAGATGAATAGTTTAACATCGTACCTTTATTCTCTGCTTTGAAATCAATGGAATCACAAATTTGTGCTACATTTAACCACATTCGAGATACAAAAGTGAAATTCTCAGACATATGCTGGGGAATCTCAGCCTAATTAAAACATATGGTGCCCACCATTGGCGAGGAATTTCAGAACTAATGCTTTTCATCGAGGTCATTGTGTTTGAGGCTCAATGATATATAGGGATGCATAAATCAAGGGGAGATTGCTGAAAAAAGAATGTGCAAGGCTGGGAAGAAGTCTAAAAGCAAGACTGAAGTTCAAAGGAGATGGTTAAAACACAGGACATATTATTTCTTCATGTATTGCTTGTTTTTTAATTGGTTAAATCAAACCTTATTAAAGGGTAAAACTGGCAAAGATTCTTGAAAGGAAAACGTTACACACTGACATTCAGTAGGCATTGGGATAATGTCTATGTAAACAAATCATAGTATCATACAGCATGAAAATGGGCCATTTAGCCCAACTTGCCCATGCTAAGCAATGGGCACCCATTTGTATTAATTCAATACTTGATCCATTGCCTGCTATGCCCAAGTAACTCATGTTCATCTACACAGTTCTTCGATATTTCCAATGACTCTTACCACCATTCCCTCAGGCAACACTCACCACTTTCTGTATGAAAATGATCCCCCTCAGATCCCCTCTTAAACTCTTACCTTAAATCAATGTCCTGTGGTATTATCTACCCCTCATATCTACGGGAAAGTATTTGCTCCAGTTTACCTCATCCATACCCTTCATAATTCTATGTACCTCAATCCGGTCTCTTTGTAACTTCCTCAGCTCCAGGGAAACAGACCCAGTATCTTCAAATGCATTTTGACACTCCACCCAGGCAACATTCAAGTGAATGTCCTCAATAATTCACAGGGAGAGACAACGATGAAGCATAATGGAACATTGCTCAAGAGGATAAAGATAGTTTGGGTTTTATCTGGTATTCCCCTTTGGGTTTAATTGCAATTGTCACATTAATTCTGCAAAATCTGCTCTAGATTGTCCACATTATATTTATGAGTTATTACTCTCCCAATCAAATGAAATGTTTTAGGTGATTAAAACATTTATTTTCTGGAGCTCTCCGTCTAAATGTATATTCTTCACTATCTATGGTTCAGCATGCTTTCCTATTTAAATAAAAATCTGATCCAATGAATTTTGCCAGACAAGATAATGATGAAATTAATGTGCTTTTGGTGTTAATGTGTTAACGGCCCAGTAATGTCTAGATGGGAAGAGGAGCTCTGTGATTTGAGAGTTACCATAAGCTGCTGGCTTGCACGATTTTGCCATTAGCTTTTAAAAAATAAAAGGGCAGAGTCATCAACCTCCCAGTAAATTTCTTGAAATTCCTTTGTTTGTGCATTAATACTCCATCAATCTTGTCATGCACAGAAACCTAGATCGAAATAACATATGCATTGTTTTTATTTTTGTATTGTCATTATATCCAGCCTGGAAAATTATTTGATCCTATATGTAGTACAGGTGCACAACCTTTTATCCGAAGATCCAAATAACGAAAACCTCCGAATAGCGGACATTTTTTCGGTCCTTGAAGAAAGGTCCTTGAAAACGTTCACCGAGGGCGGCCCGCAGAGGTGACAGCGGAACCTCCGGTCGGTCCTCCAACAAAGGGGAACTAAATCCCCATTCATAAAAGAGAAGGTGAGAGTATATTGGGTGAGTGTATATTGCGCGGGAGGGTAGGAATCATTGTAAATCATTGCTTAAATGTTAGTCAGTTAGTTTGGTGGGCTTTTGGGGGGAACTTTAATTCTTAGTCCCCTACCTGGTCGGAGAAGCGGGGAGCGGGCAATGCCTTACCGGGTCGCCGTGCAGTAAGCTCCGGACCGCTGTGCCGCGGCTCCCAACATCGTGGAGCTGGGGCTGTGGCCGGCTGCGCTGGATTTGGATTTGTAGCGCCGCGCAGCCAGGGGTAGAGTTCGCCGTGGTCGGAGCTACAACCGGCGCCGCCCGTGACCGGACCACCGCAGCCCCAGCTCCACGATGTTGGGAGCCGCGGCCCACAGCGGTCCGGGCTGCGGTGGTCCAGCCACGGGCGGCGCCGGTTGTAGCTCCGACCACGGCGAACTCTATCCCTGGCTGCGCGGCGCTACAAATCCAAATCCAGCGCAGCCGGCCACAGCCCCAGCTCTGTGATGTGGGAGCCGCGGCACAGTACTGCATGGCGACCCGGAAAGGCATTGCCCGCTCCCCGCCTCTCTGACCAGGTAGGGGACTAAGAATTAAAGTTCCCCCCTTCACCCCCACCACATAAAATCCCTCCAAATTTACTGACTAACATTTAAGCAATGATTTACAATGATTCCCCGGTCTCCGGAGAGGAGGCAGCCGCTCCAGACTTTCCAAGCCGCCAGCGCTACCTACCTAATCTACGCTAAAAATCTTCCATTCCGAAAGCCGAAAATGTCCGATATCCGAAATGTGTCTGGTCCCAAGGCTTTCGGATAAAAGGTTGTGCACCTGTACATAAATGCTAGAAATGTTTAGTACATAATCTATGTACCATTTCTTGCTGGTTCTTTTTTTAAATTTGAATAAAAGTATACATATTATTATGAATAAGGATAAGACTGGATCTTGGGGGTGGGGGGGGGGGGGGGGGGGTTTGGGGGGGAGGGTATTAAATTGGGGGAATGTTATTTACAGCAGCATTGGGCAGCAGGTCTCCTCCTTATCTGACTGTTTTGTCACCTTTTCATCTCTAGCCCTTGTCATCCATTCCGCCCATTATCAGTAACCTCCCTCCCATAACATGTATCCACATCACTTTCCAGGTTCTGACTCAGCCCAGCTCTCTTTTTCCGTGTTTCCCCGTGTCTCCAACCAGTCTGAAGAAAAGTCCCAGTGCAAAATGTTGTCTGTCCATTTCCCTCCACAGTTGCTGCATTATCTGTAGCATTCCTCCAACATTCTGAACACTGCAAGTTTCCACCTCATGTCTCCAACATAGGTCTTGGCCAATTGTAGGATGTTATATTGTGAGCCTATCCTATCCTTCTCCATAACTGCTTTAAAACAAATTGAATTATGGTCATTGGTCCCAAAGTGTTCACCCTTCAGTCACTTGTCCTACCTCGTGCCTGAAGCTCTTGCATTGCTCTTTCTCTAGCAGGTGCCTTTATATATTGCTTGTGGAACATTTCTCGGACACATTATCAAATTCCGCCTTGCCCAACCTGGGAAGATCCAGTCAATATTAAATACGTTGAAATCTTATACCACAAAATACCACATTATTTTTGAAGCCATCTTCAATCTCCCTGCCCATCTGCTCCTCTAATTTATATTGACTAGTAGGAGGCCTATAATACAGCCCCATGAAAATAATCATTCCATCCTGGTTCCCAAGTTCTATCCACAAGCCTCACTGGGTGATCCCCCAAAATATCCCCTTTGAGCACTGTAGCTCTGACCTTCCTGATCTTTAAGGCAACATTCCCTCCTCTCTTGCCTGCATTTCTATCATTCCTGTAACATTTATACCCTCGAGCATTGAACTGCCTGTCTTGCCCTTCTTTCAGCCATGTTTCTGTTAATGCATAATATCCCTGTCCATTGAGCCAATCTCAATCCTAAATTCATCCACCTTGCCTGTTAACCCACTAGCATTGAAATAAATGAACTTTAAGCCACTGTTCTTTCCTCTATCTTTGTCATGCACCTGCCTATCCTATCTGCTAATCTTTCTCTCTTTGAATACAGTATTTGTCCTCAACATCTCATCTGCCTCCATTCTGCTCCAAGACCCTCCTGGTTTAAACCCTCCTGGTTGCACCAGCAAATCGTCCTCCCAGGATATTGGTCCCCTTCCACTTCAGGTGCAATTCATTCCCCTAGGACAGTTCATCCCAGAAGAGATCCGAATGATCCAAAGATAGACACAAAAAGCTGGATTAACTCAGTGGGTCAGACAGCATCTCTGGAGAAAAGGAATAGGTGACGTTTCGGGTCAAGACCCTTCTTCAGACTGAAAGTAAGGGTAAAGGGCAACGATAGATATAGACGATGATGAAATTCCAAAATCCTAAATGCCTGCTGCCTGCACGCAACTTCCAATATTCACTCCTCAGATAAGATTTGTCTGACGAGAGGAAATTTGATCTATAGGGATCCGTGGGCTGATGTTTGGTTGGGTACATGAATAGGAAAGAGGGTGATGATCCAAAAGCACGCAAAGCAGACCTCATGTAGGCAATTTGGTCAATATGGATGAGGTGGGCTGAAGGGCTGTTTTTTTGCTGTATAACTATGAATCCAATTCTCTTCTACACATGACTAATCCCAAATCCCACCCTGGAATCTATAACTGATGAGTCTCCCAACTTCCCGCATTTGGGCTGTTTTTTCCCTGGGCTTCATATACACTAGAATTTTGCTGCTGAAAGCATTAACATACAAGACGTTTTGGTCTGGCTGTTGCATTTTCTTGGCATGGCAAAATCTCTTCCCAGATCCTTAAACAACACCAATTAATAATGAAGCACATCAGGATCTACTGATGAAAAAATAAAATCTTGACAAAGATGACAAAGGGTGGCAAATCTGTGGAATTCTTTGCCACAGAGGCCCATGGAGGCCAAGTCAATGGATTTTTTTTAAGGCAGAGATAGCTAGATTCTTGATTAGTACAGGTGTCAGAGGTTATGGGGAGAAGGCAAGAGAATGGGATTAGGAGGGAGATAAATAGAAATATAGAAAACAGGTGCAGGGGGAGGGCATTTGGCCCTTCGAGCCAACACCGCCATTCATTATGATCATGGCTGATCGTCCCCAATCAATAACCCGTGCCTGCCTTCTCCCCATATCCCTTGATACCACTAGCCCCTAGAGCTCTCTCTAGTGATTTGGCCTCAACTGCCCTCTGTGGCAGGGAATTCCACAAATTCACAACTCTCTGGGTGCAAAACGTTTTTTCTCACCTCAGTTCTAAATGGCTTCCCCTTTATTCTAAGACTGTGGCCCTTGGTTCTGGACTCGCCCAACATTGGGAACATTTTTCCTGCATCCAGCTTGCCCAGTCCTTTTATAATTGTATATGTTTCTGTAAGAATCCCCCTCATCCTTCTATACTGCAAGCCTAGTCTTTTCAATCTTTCCTCATATGACAGTCCCGCCACCCCAGGGATCAATCTCGTGAAACTACGCTGCACTGCCTCATCCACAAGGATGTCCTTCCTCAAAACTGTACACAATACTCCAAATGTGGTCTCACCAGAGCCCTATACAACTGCAGAAGAACCTCTTTACTCCTATACTGAAATCCTCTTCTTATGAAGGCCAACATTCCATTAGCTTTCTTCACTGCCTGCTGTATCTGCATGCCAACTTTCAGTGACTGGTGTACAAGGACACCCAGGTCTCGCTGCACCACCCCCTTACCTAACCTAACCCTATTGAGATAATAATCTGCCCCCTTGTTTTTGCCGCCAAAGTGGATAACCTCACATTTATCTATATTATACTGCATCTGCCACGCATTTGCCCACTCACTCAACCTGTCCAGGTCACCCTGCAACCTCCTAACATCCTCTTCACAGTTCACACTGCCACCCAGCTTTGTGTCATCTGCAAACTTGCTAGTGTTGCTCCAAATTCCCTCTTCCAAATCATTAATATATATGGTAAACAGTTGCGGCCCCAACACCGAGCCTTGCGGCACTCCACTCGCCACTGCCATGATTGAATGGTGGAGAAGACTTGATGGGCCGAAAGGCCTAATTATGACAACATCGAGAAATATTTCTGAGTGGAAATCGATGCTGAGTGTTGGGCCTCTCTTCAAAATGGTTTTGCATGTGAAACCTAATAGAAGATTTTGAGGCCAAGAAGCTGAGGCCAAGAAGCGGAATGCATTTTGTTGTCTCTGTACTGTACACTGACAATGACAATTAAAATTGAATCTGATCTGAATCTGATCTGAGTAAATCAGCGGCAGGTGTGCAGGTTGTAATGCTGGGAAAATGGAGAAATGGCAAACTGTACAAACTAATGTCCTTCCTCTGATATATCCGCTCTTGTGAAGTGGTCTGAGGTATTCAGGTCACAGATAGGACATGCTCTGAGGAGGGCTGGATGGAATAAATGAGGATGCCAATGGCTGAGTGGTGCATTGCTGGGGTCTGTGATCTGCTGTGTGATGGAGGCAGTGGTTGCCGAGAGATGTTGGTGGGGGGAGTAGGAGTGTCACTCGTAAAGTCTACTAATGGGAAGCCCTAAGAGCTGATAACAAGGATAAGTAGGGAATCTAAATGGGCAGATTTCAAAACTTTGGACATAGTTTTACAAGTTTTCTTTCAAGTTGCAGCATATAAGACAAAGTGGCACAGTGGTAGTCGCTGCCTCACAGCGCCAGAGACCCGGGCTTGTTCCTGACCTCAGGTGCTGTCATTGGGGAGGTTGCACGTTCTCACAGTGACCATACGAGTTTCCTCTGGGTGTTCCGGTTTCCTTCCACATACCAAAGAATTTTGGCCTTTTGTAAATTCTCCCCAGTGTGTAAGGAGTGGATGTGAAAGTGGAATAACATAAAACTAGTGTGAATGGGTGATCAATGGTCAGCCTGGATTCAGTGGGCTAAAGGGCCTGCTTCCATGCTGTATCTCTAAACTAAGCATTACCTATCAGTTACAGTAAATATTGTACCTGTTGCCCAAGATGAATTTCACTCCCAAAACTTAATATTAGATTTTTATGAAATTAAAGAAAAGCAAATTTATATAATCAACACCTTTGCAAAAGGTAAACTTTTCCCTAATGCATTTATTAATACATGATTATAACAGGGATATACGTAATGACATATTGTGTAATATTTTGCAATACATGCTGTAACATTTCCACTGTTATAAAATGGTGCATGGGGTAAACTTTGAGGAATTATGGCATGGATAGCACTGAAGCAAGATCAGATGCATCATAAATTTAATGTTATTGTAATGTCCTCCAATTAATTACAAGTAATATCAAGAGGGACATACATTTCCCCGCAGGGAACAGCAATTCCTTTAGACATCTACTAAAGAGAAAGTAGGAAAAAAAATTGCTGATCATTTCAGGGCACTACCCTCTGAAAGTGGCTGTACTGCAGGAAGAGCAATCAATGAAAGCTGTTAACCTGACACATTACTGAAATACTTTCTAATCAGAACTACACCATTCACAGCCTTATTAATTTCAAGGCTCACAAAGCTGCCTGCCAGTCACAATACCATGTTTCACTAAACATTTACCTCATGCTTGGATGTTCATTACCACTAAAACCATACTTACCCACAACTTAACTCTCCTACAGACACTATCAGTTATTCCACCACACTAATCACATTCAACAAAAACATTAACAAGACTCTCACATGCAACTACACCCTTCGCTGTTAGACGATTCACATCAACAGAGACAGTGGAGCTGAGAAGAACACTCATACATGCCTCATATTCATAAAATGACTGTATTGCTCAACATGGGAAAGTCGAGAACTCTAGTCATGGGCGCTAATCACAATGAGTTGACACAAAATGTGGAGTAACTCAGCAGGGCAGGCAGCATCTCTGGAGAGAGGAATGGGTGACGTTTCAGGTTGAGATCCTTCTTCAGCTATATGTGTATGCTGACTGTCCCGATGTGTTACTCCAGCATTTTGTGTTATCTTCGGTTTAAACCAGCCTCTGCAGTTCCTTCATACACAATTACAATACCAGCCTTTATACCCAATACTGCCAGCTCCTTCTAAAATCTCCCTCACAGCACAAATTAGTCCTGATGCTTTCTTCATCTATTTCTGATTCCGATGCCACAGCCTCACAGTTATGATTAAGAGCTCTTTTCATGTTCTAGGAGCATAATTTGGCCATTCTACCCATCGAGTCTGCTCCACCATTCAATCCCAGCGTATCTACCTTTCTCTCTCAACCCCATTCACTTGTCTTCTCCCAATAACCTTTGACACCCTTACTTGTCAATCTCCGCTTTACAAATATCGAATGACTTGGCCTCCACAGGTATATCCATATGACAATGGATTACACAGATTCACCACCCTCTGACTAAATTCTTCCCTATCTCCTTTCTAAAGGTACGTCCTTTTATTATAAGGCTCTTCCCCTTTATTCTGGACTCTCTCACCAGTAAAAAAAATCCTCTCCACATCCACTATCCAGGCATTTCACTATTTGGTAAGTTTCTATGAGGTATCCCCATATA
Organism: Amblyraja radiata; assembly: GCF_010909765.2. Classification (NCBI taxonomy): domain Eukaryota; kingdom Metazoa; phylum Chordata; class Chondrichthyes; order Rajiformes; family Rajidae; genus Amblyraja; species Amblyraja radiata. The sequence continues at coordinate 15,730,443 of NC_045963.1, read as the reverse complement.
CTTCTAAACTGCAGTGAGTAAAGGCCTAGAGCAATCAAATACTCATCAAATGTATTCCTGGGATCATTCTCATAAATCTCCTCTGGACCCTCTCCAACGCCAACACATTCCTCCTCAGATATGGGGCCAAAACACAATATCAATTTCAGTCTGACCAGTTGCTAATGCATCATCACTTGATCTGAGATATTGAGATATTGACAATGAAATGCAGTAGGAATCTGCACAGCCTTGTTCATTGCATACAAAAAACACATGTTAAGTTTCCACACAAACTGGTATCCTTGAGGCTGAAACCTCACACCAAATCTCTCGGTGTTTTCGAACAGACTTTGCGGTTTCAGCTTCTTGACGGCCAAATGTTTAGCTCATGTTTCCATTTCTTATACTTCTATCAGCTTTCTAGTGTGAAAACACACCCAGAATTTTGTGTTATGTTACTTGATTATATTAACAATGAAAGTACAAATCCTCAGAGCTAGATTGTCAAATTATATAATTTACTTCAAGCAGAAAACTTGGACTCATGGATCAACTCGAGGCTATTTCGGCACGGACTAGAGGGGTCGAGATGGCCTGTTTCCGTGCTGTAATTGTTATATATTATATGGTTATATGGTTATTTATTTTTTTCTATCACTGCTCCCTAACTAAGTAAAGACATTTAATTTGTATGCTCAACACTGTGTGATTGTATCCATTCATTTTATTTTCTGATTAGAATTATATAATCTACTGACAGCTTGTTTTCATGAGCAGAACATGAGCATAGTTTGTACTGTATTTCAGTGAAAGTACTCTTGCATTGATTTTGAAAACTCTCAATAAAATGTGATGAGACTGATATTTTCAATATCTGGTCAATTAGTGCGGAAAGCCTTAGCTTTACTTCATCATGCCAAAATATGTCAACTTACATTACACCATTCAAATCTGTTGTGTTACTTACTGTGCGAACGTCTAATTTCTACATTGCAGTCGGTTTCTTTTGACCGACTATGTGCCAGTTTTCATTGTTGAGTCAACAGTGGAGGGAATTAGCAACTTGACATTTCTGGGCTTTAACATCTATGATGACCTATCCTGGGTGTAGTGCATTGATATACTCGTGAGGTTTACAGACCACACTATTGTTTGCAGATGACAACACCATGGTGGGCCGAATTAAGAACAAAGATGAGGCAGAGTACAGGAAGAACTTAGCGACATGGTGTCAGGACAATAATCTCTCCCTCAATGTCAGCAAGACAAAGGAGATTGGTATTGACTTCAGGAAGCATGGTGGAGTACGTGCACCAATATGCATCAATGGTGCAGATGTGGAAATGCTTGATCCTTGGTGTTAATGTCACAAATTATCTGTCGTGAAACAACCACATTGATGTGACAGCGAAGAAGCCACATCAATGCCTTTACTTCCTGAGGAGTAAATTCAGCATATCTCCAGTTACTCTTCCAAACTGCTACAGATCCACCATGGAACACACATTGTCAAGTTGAAACAGCACGATTTGGGAATGAGACCAACACCACAAGAAATTGCAGAGAGTTGGGGATGTAGCCATGTCCATCACACATGCCACACTTCCTACCATTGACTCCAGCTACACTTTATGTGCCTCGGAAAAGCAGCCAACATAATCAAAGATTTGTCTCACTCCAGTCATTCCTTCTTCTCCAAGCTCCGATCCAGCTGAAGTTAGAGAAGCAATTAAAGAAATCTGTCATGTCATTGAATACTCCAGCAAATATTGGCAGATCCACTGTAAAAAGTATCCTGACTGCATTGAATCATGGCCTGGTAAAGTAATTACAACACATGAGCACAAGCGAAGCCCTGTCCACCACAGGCACAGGCCTCCCTACCACCAAAAGCATCTACATGAGACTCTGCCTTAAGTTGGCAACATCCATCATCAACAATTCCCACCATCCAGTTCATGCCATTTTCTTGCTGCTAACATCAGGCAAGAGGCACTCTTGCTCCACACACCATGAAGTCCTATGCCATTAGAAGCATAGAAACATAGAAATTAGGTGCAGGAGTAGGCCATTCGGCCCTTCGAGCCTGCACCGCCATTCAATATGATCATGGCTGATCATCCAACTCAGTATCCCGTACCTGCCTTCTCTCCATACCCTCTGATCCCCTTAGCCACAAGGGCCACATCTAACTCCCTCTTAAATATAGCCAATGAACTGGCCTCGACTACCCTCTGTGGCAGGGAGTTCCAGAGATTCACCACTCTCTGTGTGAAAAAAGTTCTTCTCATCTCGGTTTTAAAGGATTTCCCCCTTATCCTTAAGCTGTGACCCCTTGTCCTGGACTTCCCCAACATCGGGAGCAATCTTCCTGCATCTAGCCTGTCCAACCCCTTAAGAATTTTGTAAGTTTCTATAAGATCCCCTCTCAATCTCCTAAATTCTAGAGAGTATAAACCAAGTCTATCCAGTCTTTCTTCATAAGACAGTCCTGACATCCCAGGAATCAGTATGGTGAACCTTCTCTGCACTCCCTCTATGGCAATAATGTCCTTCCTCAGATTTGGAGACCAAAACTGTACGCAATACTCCAGGTGTGGTCTCACCAAGACCCTGTACAACTGCAGTAGAACCTCCCTGCTCCTATACTCAAATCCTTTTGCTATGAAAGCTAACATACCATTCGCTTTCTTCACTGCCTGCTGCACCTGCATGCCCACTTTCAATGACTGGTGTACCATGACACCCAGGTCTCGCTGCATCTCCCCTTTTCCTAGTCGGCCACCATTTAGATAATAGTCTGCTTTCCTGTTTTTGCCACCAAAATGGATAACCTCACATTTATCCACATTATACTGCATCTGCCAAACATTTGCCCACTCACCCAGCCTATCCAAGTCACCTTGCAGTCTCCTAGCATCCTCCTCACAGCTAACACTGCCCCCCAGCTTAGTGTCATCCGCAAACTTGGAGATATTGCCTTCAATTCCCTCATCCAGATCATTAATATATATTGTAAATAGCTGGGGTCCCAGCACTGAGCCTTGCGGTACCCCACTAGTCACTGCCTGCCATTGTGAAAAGGACCCGTTTACTCCTACTCTTTGCTTCCTGTTTGCCAGCCAGTTCTCTATCCACATCAATACTGAACCCCCAATGCCGTGTGCTTTAAGTTTGTAAACTAATCTCTTATGTGGGACCTTGTCGAAAGCCTTCTGGAAGTCCAGATACACCACATCCACTGGTTCTCCCCTATCCACGCTACTAGTTACATCCTCGAAAAATTCTATAAGATTCGTCAGACATGATTTACCTTTTGTAAATCCATGCTGACTTTGTCCAATGATTTCACCACTTTCCAAATGTGCTGCTATCCCATCTTTAATAACTGACTCTAGCAATTTCCCCACTACCGATGTTAGACTAACTGGTCTGTAATTCCCCGTTTTCTCTCTCCCTCCCTTCTTAAAAAGTGGGGTTACGTTTGCTACCCGCCAATCCTCAGGAACTACTCCAGAATCTAAAGAGTTTTGAAAGATTATTACTAATGCATCCACTATTTCTGGAGCTACTTCCTTAAGTACTCTGGGATGCAGCCTATCTGGCCCTGGGGATTTATCGGCCTTTAATCCATTTAATTTACCCAACACCACTTCCCGGCTAACCTGGATTTCACTCAATTCCTCCAACTCCTTTGACCCGCGGTCCCCTGCTATTTCCGGCAGATTATTTATGTCTTCCTTAGTGAAGACGGAACCAAAGTAGTTATTCAATTGGTCCGCCATATCCATGTTCCCCATGATCAACTCACCTGTTTCTGACTGCAAGGGACCTACATTTGTTTTAACTAATCTCTTTCTTTTCACATATCTATAAAAACTTTTGCAGTCAGTTTTTATGTTCCCTGCCAGTTTTCTTTCATAATCTATTTTTCCTTTCCTAATTAAGCCCTTTGTCCTCCTCTGCTGGTCTCTGAATTTCTCCCAGTCCTCCGGTATGCTGCTTTTTCTGGCTAATTTGTACGCATCATCCTTCGCTTTGATACTATCCCTGATTTCCCTTGTTATCCACGGATGCACTACCTTCCCTGATTTATTCTTTTGCCAAACTGGGATGAATAATTTTTGTAGTTCATCCATGCAGTCTTTAAATGTCTTCCATTGCATATCCACCGTCAACCCTCTTAGAATTAATTGCCAGTCAATCTTGGCCAATTCACGTCTCATACCCTCAAAGTTACCTTTCTTTAAGTTCAGAACCATTGTTTCTGAATTAACAATGTCACTCTCCATCCTAATGAAGAACTCAACCATATTATGGTCACTCTTGCCCAAGGGGGCACGTACAACAAGACTGCTAACTAACCCTTCCTCATTACTCAATACCCAGTCTAAAATAGCCTGCTCTCTCGTTGGTTCCTCTACATGTTGATTTAGATAACTATCCCGCATACATTCCAAGAAATCCTCTTCCTCAGCACCCCTGCCAATTTGATTCACCCAATCTATATGTAGATTGAAGTCACCCATTATAACGGTTTTGCCTTTGTCGCACGCATTTCTAATTTCCTGTTTGATACCATCTCCAACTTCACTACTACTGTTAGGTGGCCTGTACACAACACCCACCAGCGTTTTCTGCCCCTTAGTGTTTCGCAGCTCTACCCATACCGATTCCACATCCTGCAAACTAATGTCCTTCCTTTCCATTGCGTTAATCTCCTCTCTAATCAGCAACGCTACCCCACCTCCTTTTCCTTTCTCTCTATCCCTCCTGAATATTGAATATCCCTGGATGTTCAGCTCCCAGCCTTGGTCACCCTGGAGCCATGTCTCCGTGATCCCAACTATATCATAGTCATTAATAGCTATCTGCACATTCAACTCATCCACCTTATTACGAATGCTCCTTGCATTGAGACACAAAGCCTTCAGGCTTGTTTTTACAACACTCTTACCCCTTATACAATTTTGTTGAAAAGTGGCCCTTTTTGATTTTTGCCCTGGATTTTCCGGCCAGCCACTTTTACTTTTCACCTTGCTACCTATTGCTTCTACCCTCATTTTACACCCCTCTGTCTCTACGCTCACACATTTAAGAAACCCTTTCCCTTTAACTCCATCCTCCACTAGCCCATTCGACACCCCACCCCCCTTATTCAGTTTAAAACCACCCGTGTAGCAGTGGCAAACCTGCCTGCCAGAATGCTGGTCCCACACCTGTTAAGATGCAATCCGTCCCTTTTGTACAGTTCCCCCTTACCCCAAAACAGATCCCAGTGATCTAAGAATCTAAATCCCTGCCCCGTGCACCAGTTCCTCAGCCACACGTTCAGGTCCCGTATCTCCCTGTTCCTGCTCTCGCCAGCACGAGGAACTGGAAGCAAACCGGAGATAACAACCCTCGAGGTCCTGCTTTTCAGCATTTTACCGAGCTCTCTAAAGTCACGCTGCAGAATATTCATCCCCTTCTTTCCGACATCGTTTGTGCCGACATGCACTACCACTTCCGGATGTTCACCTTCGCCCTTGAGGATTTTCTGCACTCTGTCCGTGACATCCTGGATCCTGGCACCAGGAAGGCAGCACACCATCCTCGCATCCCGTCTGTTGCCGCAGAAACCCCTGTCCGTGCCTCTCACAATGGAGTCTCCTACTACAATGGCGTTGCCTGCCTTAGGCCTTTTTGGTTTTGGCTCAACAGCCCTATTCGCATCACAAGCCAGTCCGCCGCCCAGTGTAAACACCTCTTCTGTCCCGACAGCTTCTAAGTGGGTGAACCTGTTCACAAGAGGTACAACCCCCGGGGACGTTGGCATTCCATGCTTCCCTCCCGTTCTCACTGTCTCCCACCTTCTCTCTTCCAGTACCTTAGGTGTAACAATCGTACTGTAGGACTTGTCGAGGAACGACTCCGTTTCTCGGACGAACCGGAGGTCATCCACTTGCTTCTCCAGTTCCCCAACACGGCCCTTCAGGAGCTCTACCTGGATGCACTTTTCGCATTTGTAGCAGCCAGAGGCACCAGCGGTGTCCTTGACCTCCCACATACTGCAAGCATCACACTGAATCAGCTTGCCTGACATCTCCTTCTTTTCGTCTCTCCCTCTGCAGTGTTTTGCGTAGTCTCCTCTCCTCAGCCTCCTCTCCGAAGACTCTCGAGCCAAAGACTCACACTTTTCTCACAGGGCACTTCCCTCACAAGGCCGCTCACTCACTGCCGCTCCCTAAGAGCAGTCTTACTTAACTTGACTGATAAATTGCCTGATTTACCAATTTAAGTTCAGGAACAGCTACTTTCCTACTACCATCTGGCTCTTGAACAATTCTGCACAACCCTAAGCCTACCTTGACAACAGAACTGTACAGACAATCTTTTGGTCAATCATGGACTTGTTTTCTAATGCTATTGTTGCACTAATGTCTTGTTTCTTTGCACACTCTTCTTCCTTTCAGTCTTATAGAATTGATGTGTAATTTATGAATAATTTATGTTACTGGTTAAGTTTAACAGCCTGCGGTGCAGCTGCCAGCAAGAATTTTAGGGCACTTGTACCTCACCATATTTGTCTATATGTAAAACGCAACTTGACTTTAATATAGTATCTATTTACCAGGACTATTTGGCATTCCAGTTACAATTTGACAACCATGAGTGTAATGCTTTTGAATCTGGCCATTAATAAATTTAGATGAATGTTTCCCACTAAATTTTCAAATTTTCATAACATCTGGAAGTACATTCAACTGGAATTCTTGTTGGGTGTTTCATTCGAAGAGATGGTTCATATCTCTTAGTATTTTTTCCAGAAACTCAGATATTTCAGATCAGCTGAAACCATTGCAAAGAAACTCAGCAATTTCCTCTATAGTCTCAGTTCCCAATGTAAATATTTAGAACAATATGCCCCTGAATTTTATAGCTGCTCATACTTAGTGTAGGATATACAAACTTAAGAACATTAGGGTGGCATGCTGGCACAGCGGTGGAGCTACTGCCTAACAGCGCCAGAGACTCGGGTTCCATCCTGACTACAGGTGCTGTCTGTACAGAGTTTGTACGGTTTCCCCGTGATCTGATGGAGTTTTCTACGAGATCTTCAGTTTCCTCCCACACTCCAAAGACGTACAGGTTAGTAGATTAATTGGCTTGGTATGAATGGAAAATTGTCTCTAGTATATGTAGGTAGTGTTAATAAGCAGGGATCGCTGGTCAGTGCGAATTCGATGGACCATAGGGCCTGTTTTCATGCTGTTTGTCTAAACTAAACCAAATTGAAACAAAAAAAAAGGTAATTGAATAGAATCTTCAAGGCCTGAATGGACGGTGTAGCAGGCAAGTTTGTTGACTGTTACTTCAAACCAAGAAAGAAATAACAGATCTACGTGACCTTGACACTGATTGGCAGGGAACAGGTAATAATTAGGCAGGATTCCATTGTAGTTTCCTAGTCCGTGGTTCCTGCTACAAATAATACAAACAATAACTAATGAAAGCAAAACAATACAAAGTGCCAGAGGAACTCAGCAGGTCATTCAGCTTCTGCTGAAGAAATTGACAATTGATGTTTCGGTATGGGGCCCTTCTTCAGACTGATAAAAAGCTCGAACGGAGAGATGGGGGGTGGAGCAAAGTCTGGCAAGTGATAAATGAGTACAGGTGAGGAGGGGCAATTGGCAGATAGGCAGAATTATGTTGAAATGTTTCCAATTCTGAAAATGGTTAGACCCCGTAAAGTTGATATAACTTAATGCACTATCTGAAAAGTCACCTGCATTTTTAACTAATGAGTTATAATGGCTTTCTGCCATTCTTAGGTCTGTTCTCTTGGCCTTTGCAGGAATTAGGACAAAACTGAAAGCAAAAAAACAATGTATGCCTTAATGTGAATTGTGCTGCTTACATATACCTAGAAGGAGATAACAAACACAACTCCCTCCCTCCATGATTGAGATGGGAAGATTTGAATTCACCGACTTGACAGAATTAAACCAATCTCTGTTGCACACACCAAGACTATTGCATGAGCATCTGGGCATCTAAAAAAATAGATGATTGCCTAGTTTAATAAAATGCCAGAATCATGTAATATTATTATTTTACTGAGGACTTTCTTGTACAAATAATGAATCTACATACATGCAGGAGATGATTACTCGGAAGACTTCTCTCAATTTGGATGGAAATCAACACTCAAACAACAAACAACGCAGTCAGAGTGCCGTTGAACTTTTAATTGGCAACTCAGATTTCAGGATTAAAAACCCGCAAAAATTGCGGTGGCAAGAAGTGCTGGGATTGTTTCCCATGATAGAAACAAAGCCTTCCCAGTGAGATCCTGGGGGGTAATGATGGAGTCTCAAATGTACGCAGCTATGATCACCTTATCCTTTGCCCCATCATGCTATGCTGATCTGCAGCAAGCGGCTCTTCAACAGTGTGGTAGAATCATGTCACAGCCTCGGGGGGCAGAAAATTAAAGTTTTAAATGAAAACGGGAAGTCCACTCAATTTACTTCTACCTCACCTGTTAATCTGGCCTTCCTCCACAAATGGCTCATTTTCTAAATTTGTCCAAAGCAGGCGAGGAGGTTCACACACCTGAAAGGATGTGGAGAGGTGCAGGAAATGTTTTCCAGGTTGTGGCCTGGATTACAGTATATTAGCTTAGAAGAGAAGTTAACAAACATGAATTGCCATCACTCGAGGCCTCAGCTAAGTCACAGAATTTTTTTCAACGTGCGGAAAAATGCCCGTGAGTAAACAAAGGTCGCCATGGAAAAATGTAATTTCACTTGATGCTGAGAAGGCGTTTGATAGAGTAGACTGGGAATACTTATTCAATACACTTGAAAAATTTAAGATTGGTCCAAAATTTTTTTCTTGGATCAAGCTGATATATCATATACCTCAGGCTTCTGTACTTACCAATAATCAGTGATCCCCTTTTTTCAGGCTCTTTCGAGGTACTAGACAGGCCTGTCCTTTAAGTCTTTTACTGTTTGATATCGCTTTGGAACCTTTGGCCACCGCTCTTAGGGAATCCCCTAATATTTCTGGTATTGTCCGTGGGAATAAGATACATAAGCTATCTCTTTATGCAGATGATCTGTTATTATTCATCTCTAACCCAGAGAAATTCCGGCAATAGTAGCTCTACTTAATCAATTTAGTAGTTTGTCTGGTTATAAACTAAATCTTAGTAAGAGTGAGCTTTTTCCATTAAACAATCTAGTTTCAAATTATGGACAGTTTCCATTTAGATTGACTACCGAATGTTTTACTTATTTAGGCATTAAGATTACCAAGAAACATAAGGATTTATTTAAAGCCAATTTTAAACCTTTAAATGACCATATCAAACAACAGTTCATTAAATGGTCACCAATGTCCTTATCTTTAATAGGCCGAATCAATGCTATTAATATGTTTATCTTAATTTTAATTCTAAATTTTTATATTTATTTCAGACGATACCAATTTTTATTCAAAATCAAGAAAAGATGGTGGTTTGGCACTGCCGAACCTTAGGTTCTACTATTGGGCAGTTAATGCTCGCTATCTAACGTTTTGGACAAAAGATTTAGAAGATACCCAATGTCCAGGATGGATAAATCTTGAACGTAATTCTATGCAAGGGCTATCATTGGCTTCTGTTCTAGGGGCCTTGTTACCTTTTACAATTACGAGATTGAATGAATATACGACTAACCCAATAATAAGACATACACTTCGAATATGGTTTCAATTTCGTAAGTTTTTTGGATTGAATGATTTTATCTTATCGAGTCCTATCATATCTAATTTTTTTCTTCCAACCTTCTAGTACTGATCAAGCCTTTCTGTTATGGAAGTGGAAGGGATTAGTAGCTTTTTGTGATTTGTTTTCGGATGGTTGTTTGATGTCTTTTGAACAACAATAAATATAATTTACCTAACTCACATTTGTTTAGATATTTACAAATAGACATTTTTTGAGGGCTACTCTACCCTTTTTTCCGTTACCACATCAAACCGATATCTTGGAAAAATGTTTACATTTGAACCCTTATCAGAAGGGCTTAATAACGACTATTTATGAGTTGATTTTGAAATTAAAAAAATATATTTGATAAAATTAAGAATGACTGGGAAAGAGAACTTCAAATCTCTTTATCTATAGAGAAATGGGAGAGGATACTTCAATTAGTTAATACTTTCTCAATGTGTGCAAGACACGCTTTGATACAATTGAAGGTGGTTCACAGAGCTCACATGTCAAAAGATAAGTTAGCTCGTTTTTATGGTCATATAAATACTACCTGTGACAGATGTAATTCTGCAGTTGCCTCATTGACTCGTATGTTTTGGTCCTGCCCACCTTTGGAAAAATATTGGAAATACATTTTTGATACTATTTCTGTAGTTTTAGGTATTGATTTACAACCTCATCCTATTACTGCAATTTTTCGGCTACCAATGTTAGATTCTATTCATCTGTCCCGTTCCGCACATCGGCTGATTGCTTTTACCACATTAATTGCCAGATCTATTTTATTTAAATGGAAAGACTCTAATCCTCCGACCACACTCCATTGGTACTCTGAAACGATATCATGTTTAAATGTAGAAAAAATTAGGGGTGACATTGTTGAACCCTTGGTTAAATTTGATAGGACTTGGGGAAGATTTATACAACATTTTCATATGACATAAATTGTCCCCTCTCCAACTGTTATAATAATTATTTTACCTTTATATGGTGGAACGGACTTGACCACAAACAGGGACATAAATTGTTGAAATTCTTTGCAGCCCACATTCTGTTTTGTTTTGCTTTTTGTTTAGGGGGGTTTTGTTTTTACGTTTAAAGAAGCAGAATAATGGGTTAAGAAATATTTTTTTTTTTAAATTATAAATAACAGACATTTTAATAGAGTTAAAATAGAAAAAAAAAAAAGATAATTATAAATGGGAAAAACTAATGGCACATTTTAATTCACCATTGCAAAGATAAAGGAGCCCTTTAATCTAATTATGTGATATGCTCATCCTCTATGTCAAAGAAAATGTTCCTTGACAAAGTATTACTGCATCTTACAAATGCATGGGGCACATTGGTCCTGAGTGAGCTTAATGAAATGAAACCCAATGCTTCAGCCATTTTAATCATATTCACAAATCAGGGTGGAAGGCTAGCTCTTGGCAATGAGTACTCATCAAAACAGTAAGAGCCAATCTCCATTTCAGTGTTTGATATACTGCAGAGAGTGTACTGGATCATTAATGTTGGGAAAAAATTTCACATCACCAAAAAAGTAAAATAATTGAATTATTCAGTTCCCATTTTTATTTGTAAAAGCATAAAAATTGAAGGTGCTGAATACCTGAAATTAAAAATTAAAAATGCAAGAA